>NW_028243689.1:0-28745 GCF_964263255.1 Lissotriton vulgaris
CAATGCAATGAGCATGATACATTCACCAAACCCTATCACCCACAATGCAAGGGTTTAGTTGAAAGATTCAACAAAACATTAAATGGTATGATCAAGCGTCTCCCAGAAAAGCTTAGGAGAAAATGGGACATCCTACTACCCTGCCTTTTATTTGCATACAGGGAGGTTCCTCAGAAGGGGGTTGGCTACAGCCCTTTTGAACTTCTGTTTGGGCATCCTGTAAGAGGCCCATTGTGTCTGGTGAAGGAGGGATGGGAGTTACCTCTCAAACCCCCTAAACAGGACATAGTGGACTATGTGCTTGGTCTCCGCTCCATGATGGCTGAGTATATGAAAAAGGCAACTAAAAACCTTGAGGCTAGCCAGGAATTACAGAAAGCCTGGCATGACCAAATGGCTGTGCTGACTGTTTACCAGCTAGGAGAGAAAGTGTGGGTGTTCGAGCCTGTGGCCCCAGCAGCTCTCCGAGACAAGTGGAGTCGACCCCACACTATTGTTGAACAGAACGGAGAGGTTACCTATTTGGTAGATCTTGGAACTCCCAGGAGCCCCCATAGGGTGCTTCATGTCAACAGACTGAAACCATATGTTGACAGGGCACACATGGGCTTGCTCATGGCTACTGACGAGGGACAGGCGGAAGAGAGTGATCTACTCCCTGACCTGCTCTCACAGAACTCTGATGATGGGTCAGTAGATGGTGTAGCCTTGGCAGGCAGCCTCACTGACCAGCAGCAAACTGATTGCAGACATGTTCTCAATCAGTTCAGACAAATGTTTTCTCTGACTCCAAGTCAGACCACCTGGTGCACTCATGAAGTGGACACTGGGGACAGTCTGCCTGTTAAAAATAAGATTTACAGGCAACCTGATCATGTCAGGGACTGTATCAGGACTGAAGTCCAGAAAATGTTGGATTTGGGAGTTATTGAACCCTTTTTTTTTAAACCTTTATTAGGAACAAGAAACCATACAGTGGCACATACACAGATTGATTACAGGAAAAGCAGGCACAATGTCAGGTACACAATCAAGTCAGAAAGGAAATTGGAATGTGGGCAGTCTCCAAATCACACAATACATATTGTACTTGGTGGCACAGGTCAGCATGAAACAGAGATGGCATTGCACAGTAGGAACACGTCACCCTGGAGAGGGAGAACAGCACAACCAGTGGGGCCCCATGTAACACAAGGCATAAAGAAGAACATTAAGATATAATAACAATCCGCAGCCGATAGCAGGTGCCGAAAGCAGACATGGGAAGATCATGACAAGGTGAGCAGTAGTAAACAGTGCCGCATCAGAGACTATGGGTAACAGCCATGACATGCCCATCTCAACCCACCAGAGCAAACAATACACGGATCATTAATGGGTAACCTGAAAGATTAGTGCTGTAAAGGCATCAAGGATGAAACCCTCTACGGCAGCTCTCCCTGGCCAGCATCATCAGAGTCCTCACTGCGGGCGGGCCTGGTCAGCCAGTAAACTTGCAGTGGGCTCCAGAAATCTTTAGGCCTTCACCGTACAGGCATCAAGTCAGCATATATATTATATTGGTCCTGACAATACACCATGTCGTCTAGCCAGTCCTTGAATTTCGGAGCCCTGCCTCTACCCCATCTACAGGCTATGCTACGCTTGGCCAGTAGCATGGCCACATCTGTAAACCTGCGGTAGGGAAGAGGTATGTCCTTCGTGTACCCCAACAGCATAATTAGGGGATCGAACGGTACAGCCTTTTCAGTCATAACATCCAATGCCTCATGGACTTGGAGCCAGTAGGCATGGATCGCATCGCATTCCCAGGCCAAATGAAGAAAACCAGCCCCCTCCGCCCGACAGCGAGCACATTTATCATCGTCCGCCAGGCGGAACCTGAATTTCCTAACCGGAGTATAGTAAAACCTCTGCACAAATTTATAATGTATTATCTTCAATCTACAGCTAGAGGAGATATTAGCAGTAACGCCACAGCAATATGCCCATTGTTCATCAGTGATATCTACACCCAACTCTAGTGTCCACTGTCCTCTCGCATTACTAGGCGGAGTATCTCGCTGCTTCCTAATGGTGTTGTACAATTTAGAGACCAGATGTCTACCATCAGACACTAGCAGTGCATGCAGTGGTAAGGCAACCCCAGGTTCATCCGGAAATTGTGGGAGTAGAGCACGTAGACCCTGCCGAAGCCGTACATAATAGAAAACCTCCAGGGGGGAGGGTGGCTCTCCACGGAAGAATTGATCCTTCGTGCGAAGAGTGCCCTCAAGAAAGAGGTCGCCCCATGTGAGCACCCCGTTTCGCTTGTACATAGCCCGAAACCCAGTCTCCTGTAGCAAGGACAGTTTTGGATGGTATGCGAGTGGCAATGCCGGGGAATAAAGCAGCGCGAGCCCCAGAGTGATTGCAGTACGAGACCACGCATCCATAGTGCAGTGCACCGTGGTGGATCGGGTATCCACATCACGAGATCTTCCCAGTACCATGCCCTCCAGTGGAAGGGGCTGCACTATCCATTCTTCAGTTGCTATCTGTGGCATAAAGGGGGTGGGACGCATCCAATGATAGGCATAGTGTGCCTGAGCGCTAAGATAGTAGATCTCAAAATCCGGGACATCAAACCCCCCCCTGTCGTACGGCAGTGTCAAGGTGGACCACTTCACTCTCGGCTGCCTGCCCCCCCCAAAACAGTCTAAGGAGCTCCGAACGTAGGCGTTTATTCTGAAACAAATAAAGGAAGCGTGGAAGCACAACCATTTTCACTAAGGAAGCCCTACCCGCCATAGAAAGTGGCAAAGACATCCACCGCGTAATGTTATCAGCCAGTTTAGAGATAGCAACTCCATAATTGAGCCTGATCGTCTCTTCCCTATCCAGAGAGATCACTATACCCATATAGCGAAGGTCCGCATCGCACCACTCTAGTGGGTAGTCCAGTTGGAACCTCTCGACAGACGGAGTCAGCGGAAAGAATTGTGATTTCTTCCAATTCATATGAATACCGGAAATGCCGCCAAAGACAATAAGCTCCCGCAGGATCGGATTGAGATTCAGCTGCGGGTCCTTCACATATAATGTAATATCGTCTGCATATAGTGACACACCTACCTGGCGCTGGAAACAGTTAAATGCACTATGCTTATGTAGTTGCCTGATACGGCACGCCAGCGGTTCGATGGCGATAGCAAACAACAACGGGGAAAGGGGACAGCCCTGCCTCGTGCCTCTCGAGATAGGCAAATGAGGGGAAAGAACTCCATTCACCACCACTCTGGCCACGGGTTGGGTGTACAGTAGTTTCACCCATGCAATAAATATTTTGGGAAAACCCATTCTACACAAAATGTCGATCAGGTAATTCCATTCAACCGAATCAAATGCTTTTGTAGCATCGAGGAAAACCGCAGCAACAGGGAGTTCAGGAGCAATAGTTGGAAGCAACGAGAACAGTGTGCGAAGATTATGGGAGGTTGCACGCCCGGGCACAAAGCCTGATTTGTCTGGGAGCACTATAGTAGGCATAAGCAGGGATAGCCGTGCCGCTAGCACCTTCGCTAAGATTTTTGCGTTGCAATTAAGTAGCGACAGGGGACGATAAGAGTCCATGTCTAACGGATCCTTGCCAGGTTTTAATAGAGACGTAATGGCCACCTCCCTCATCGACCCGGGTAGGATGCCCACCTCCAGCGACTCCTCGAAAACGTATTTAAGCACCGGGGCCATAATATCAATGTAACACTTATAGAACTCGGCGGGGAGTCCATCCAACCCCGTCGCCTTCCCATTACTGAGTGACATTATGGCGTCTCGTATTTCCTCCACTTCCAGCGGGCCTCCAAGAAATGCTCTATGACCATCATAAAGCCAACACAATGCAAGATCATCGAGGAATCCACCATAACGGACCTCCCCCGTCTGTTGTGAAGTGTACAGTTGTTCATAGTGATGCATGAAGGCTTTCTGGATCCCCAACGCGTCCCTACAGTGGGTGCCATCCTTCAGCGCTAGTTCCAGGACCCCAGTGCTAAAACGTGGGTGTCTCGTGATCGAGGCAAGCACCTTACCAGGCCTCTCACCCTCACAGTACTTCCTAGCTGTCCAATGTTTTCCTCTATACTTGACTTCCCGAGCAGCTTCCTCTTCATAGTCCGATAGCTTCCCCCTAAACGTATGACGTAGATCCGGGTCCGGGTCAGTAGTCATCCTGTCCTCTAAGTCTTTTAGGTCTGCTTCCAGTGCCGTTATGGATTTGACAATAGTTTTAAGCACCCCACAACTCTTGGCCAACGCAATCCCACGAACTGTTACCTTAAAAGCCTCCCAAATCAACTCCACACTATCCACCGTCCCCTTATTTCGTGGAAAAAAAGCCTCTATTACCTCCCCGAGTTCTGTCTTGAAGATGGGATCCAACAGTACTGAGGGAAATAGCCTCCAAGGTGGACGCGGCCTGTTAAGACCCGGCATCGTCACAACCACCCTGACCGGACAGTGATCTGAATAAGTTCTGGGGAGATGTTGTGCCTTGTGTAAGCCTACGCTAAGCCCTCGCGACAAGAAACAATAGTCCAAACGTGCCCAAGTGCGTGCATGCGCGGTGAAGTGAGTGCCCTCCCTACTGTCAGGATGTGTAAACCTCCAACTATCCACCAATCCAGCCTCATCTAGTATGCCCCGTAGAATGTCCCTCGCTTGCGTGTTATATTGGCTGCTCCCATCAGATCGGTCTGCCCCAGGCCACAAGGCAATGTTAAAATCCCCGCACCAAATAACGTGTGTGGCGTCAATGGCAGCAACATGACCCCAAAGGGTGAGAAAAAATTCAGGGGAATCAGTGTTCGGTGCATAACAGTTCACAAGTACAACAGTGTCTGAACCCAGCCTACCCCACACAATCACATAGCGCCCTTCAGAATCCAGGCTCTCCCCCAGTTCCTGAAATGCAAGCGTTTTCTTAATCAGAACAGCAGTCCAGTTATTGAACCCTTGGCTAGTCCAGTAGTCTTGGTACCCAAACCTCACACCTAGGGTGGTAGGAGAGAGATGAGGTTTTGTGTTGACTACAGAGGTCTCAATGCAGTCACCAGGACTGATGCCCATCCAATCCCAAGAGCAGATGAGCTTATAGATATGTTTGCCTCAACCACATTTCTGAGTACATTTGATCTTACAACTGGCTACTGGCAGATCAGATTAGCTGATGATGCAAAGCCAAAGACAGCATTCTCAACCCCTAGTGGGCACTATCAATTTGTGGTAATGCCCTTTTTCTGAAGAATGCACCTGCCACTTTTCAAAGGTTGGTGAACAAAGTCCTAATAGGCCTGGAAGACTATAGTGCAGCATATCTCAATGAAATTGTTGTCTTTAGCTCCACCTGGAAGGATCACCTGGTCCACCCCAGAAATGTTTTGGATGCCCTGCAAAATCAGGCCTAACTATCAAGGCTACTAAGTGCTACAGAGGGTAGAGTCAGGTTGTGTACCCGGGCCACTTTGTAGAAGGAGGCCAGGTTCAACCATTACAGAGCAACATCCAGACCATAATGGAATGGGTTGCTCCAACTACCCAGAGTCAGGTCAGAGCTTTTATGGCCCTGACTGGGTACTACAGGAGATTTGGCAAGGAGTATGGTTCCATTGTGACACCTCTGAATGACTGAACTTCTAAGAGAATGCCTAAGAAAGTTCAGTGAACAGTAAGCTGTCACAAGGCATTTGATGACCTGAAGCAGGCCATGTGCACTGCACCAATTCTGCAAAGACCCAACTACTCCAAAGAATTCATTGTCCAAAACGATGCACCTGAGTTTGGGGTAGGGGCTGTGCTGTCACAATTGAATGATGAAGGTCAGGACCAGCCAGTAGCTTTTATTAGCAGAAGGCTGACCCCTAGAGAGAAACGTTGGTCAGCTATTGAGAGGGAGGCCATTGATGTGGTTTGGGCTCTGAATACGCTGAGACCATACTTGTTTGACACTCACTTCACAGCGACACTGCCCAAAGAGGCGGTAAAGAATCTTGGATTTTGGATAGATAGGGATCTTTCTTTTGATATCCAATCTAAAGTTCTTGCTGGGGTCTGTTTTGGTCTCTTGAGGGGGTTAAAACCTATACTTGGATATTTTGAACCTAAAATCCACCAAACTATCATCTAGGCTACAATTTTAACCAGGCTGGATTATGGCAACTCCCTGTATTTAGGCACTAATATATCTTGTATTTTACCTCTCCAGAGAATTCAGAATGCCGCGGCCCGGGCTTTGCTGGCACTGCATACGTTTTGTTCGATATCCAATCTTTTTACCTAAGCTTCATTGGTTACCAATAGCCAAAAGAATTCAGTTTAAGTCCTAGTGCGTAGCGCATAAAATTCTGTCAGAACTAAGCATGGGCGGAAAATCCGTTTCCCTCGCGGATTTTGCGGATTTTTGGGAAATTCGCAATCCGCAAGATTTGCGAATTTCCAGCAAAATCCGCAAATTCGCACGCAGCGGATTTTTTTTGCGGCGCGCGGCGTTGGTGATACAATTTTTGCGGCGCGTGGCGTTTATCATCGTTTGCCGGGTTGTTTTTCTCGATAGTTTGCGAGTGCTGCGCCATTTTGGATCTTGCTGTGTGATCCCGCGGGAATTGGCGAGCGCGCAACGTCATCGCGGATTGCCAGCGAGAGTTTGTCAACGCGAGTACGGCGAGATCACGTCTCGCGGTACTTCGCAATTGCGAGATTTGAGATGCGGCGAGCGAAAATATAAAATTTGCAATTCTGCACAAGAAATCCACCAGCAAGCTGCATAAACCTTCTAGAAATTATGATTTTTATCTGAATAACTCCTTAGGTTGACATTTGCCTGCACTTTTTTAGCGAGGAGTCCATTTTGGGGAGGGGGGGAGGGGGGTGGGAGGAAGGAAGTGCCCCATAGTCTTCAACTTCCTGTTCCTGTTCAGCAGGCTCCTCCCAGTGCTTTGTCCATCTCCTGGTCACTTTTCATTTGGATCTGGAGCTGGAAGGATTACTTTTTGTGGATGCTGCTGGATATTTGGATTTGAGGCCTTTTTGACTTTCTTTGGATAACTGTTGGATTAGAAATTTTACAAGTAAGTTTGTTTGGGGCATTACAGTTGCTGCAACTAAAATTTTGGAATTTTCGATTTTTGGGCTGTTTTGGGGCCTTTTGCCCAGGGGTACTCAGTGGTGGGTGGACTGAGTCTTTCTGTGGGTTGTCTTGAACTTAAACATCATGGAGGCCATGAATGGATTGGGATTGTGCTGATTTTTCAGTGATTTTCGTTTTTTGGGGCTGTACTTGTGGCCTTTTCACCAGGGGTATTTGAGTCTAGCATGGGCCTAGTCTTTCTGTGGGTTGTCTTGAATTTAAACATCATGGAGGCCATGGATGGAATGGGATTGTGCTGATTTTTCAGTGATTTTCGTTTTTTGGGCCTGTACTTGTGGCCTTTTCACCAGGGGTATTAGAGTCTAGCATGGGCCTAGTCTTTCTGTGGGCTGTCTTGAACTTAAACATCATGGAGGCCATGGATGGAACGGGATTGTGCTGATTTTGCAGTGTTTTTCGATTTTTGGGGGTGTTCATGGGGAGGGACAGGCCATGTGGCTGGTGGCCATTTTGAGTGCAGCTACAGGCACTGGCCATGTGCTGGCAGGCAAGTGGCCATTTTGAATGCAGGCTTTGTTGTTAGGCCTGCAACCATTTTGCCTACTTTTCAACCTTTATTTATGCCCAGGGGTAGTGAGTCTTGCATGGGCCTAGTCTTTCTGTGGGTTGTCTTGAATTTAAACATCATGGAGGCCATGGATGGAATGGGATTGTGCTGATTTTTCAGTGATTTTCGTTTTTTGGGCCTGTACTTGTGGCCTTTTCACCAGGGGTATTTGAGTCTAGCATGGGCCTAGTCTTTCTGTGGGCTGTCTTGAACTTAAACATCATGGAGGCCATGGATGGAATGGGATTGTGCTGATTTTGCAGTGTTTTTCGATTTTTGGGGGTGTTCATGGGGAGGGACAGGCCATGTGGCTGGTGGCCATTTTGAGTGCAGCTACAGGCACTGGCCATGTGCTGGCAGGCAAGTGGCCATTTTGAATGCAGGCTTTGTTGTTAGGCCTGCAACCATTTTGCCTACTTTTCAACCTTTATTTATGCCCAGGGGTAGTGAGTCTTGCATGGGCCTAGTCTTTCTGTGGGTTGTCTTGAATTTAAACATCATGGAGGCCATGGATGGAATGGGATTGTGCTGATTTTTCAGTGATTTTCGTTTTTTGGGCCTGTACTTGTGGCCTTTTCACCAGGGGTATTTGAGTCTAGCATGGGCCTAGTCTTTCTGTGGGCTGTCTTGAACTTAAACATCATGGAGGCCATGGATGGAATGGGATTGTGCTGATTTTGCAGTGTTTTTCGATTTTTGGGGGTGTTCATGGGGAGGGACAGGCCATGTGGCTGGTGGCCATTTTGAGTGCAGCTACAGGCACTGGCCATGTGCTGGCAGGCAAGTGGCCATTTTGAATGCAGGCTTTGTTGTTAGGCCTGCAACCATTTTGCCTACTTTTCAACCTTTATTTATGCCCAGGGGTAGTGAGTCTTGCATGGGCCTAGTCTTTCTGTGGGTTGTCTTGAATTTAAACATCATGGAGGCCATGGATGGAATGGGATTGTGCTGATTTTTCAGTGATTTTCGTTTTTTGGGCCTGTACTTGTGGCCTTTTCTCCAGGGGTATTTGAGTCTAGCATGGGCCTAGTCTTTCTGTGGGCTGTCTTGAACTTAAACATCATGGAGGCCATGGATGGAATGGGATTGTGCTGATTTTGCAGTGTTTTTCGATTTTTGGGGGTGTTCATGGGGAGGGACAGGCCATGTGGCTGGTGGCCATTTTGAGTGCAGCTACAGGCACTGGCCATGTGCTGGCAGGCAAGTGGCCATTTTGAATGCAGGCTTTGTTGTTAGGCCTGCAACCATTTTGCCTACTTTTCAACCTTTATTTATGCCCAGGGGTAGTGAGTCTTGCATAGGCCTAGTCTTTCTGTGGGTTGTCTTGAATTTAAACATCATGGAGGGCATGGATGGATTGGGATTGTGCTGATTTTGCAGTGTTTTTCGATTTTTGGGGGTGTTCATGGGGAGGGACAGGCCATGTGGCTGGTGGCCATTTTGAGTGCAGCTACAGGCACTGGCCATGTGCTGGCAGGCAAGTGGCCATTTTGAATGCAGGCTTTGTTGTTAGGCCTGCAAGGCTGCAACCATTTTGCCTACTTTTCAACCTTTATTAATGCCCAGGGGTAGTGAGTCTTGCATGGGCCTAGTCTTTCTGTGGGTTGTCTTGAATTTAAACATCATGGAGGGCATGGATGGAATGGGATTGTGCTGATTTTGCAGTGTTTTTCAATTTTTTTTGTGGTGTATAACTGAACTGATGTTCCTCTGTCTTCCATTGTTTTTAGGTGCACAAGACTCAAGAGAACCACCAGTGCCAGGAAGAAGTCCTGCAGCGGTGTGTGTGTGCAGCATAACGTCACGCGACGTCACGTCTGGCCTCAGACAACTCTACAATTCGTGCAACTGCGGCCTGCTGTCTGACCTGCTCTGAAGAAGATGGCCCCCAAAAAATTTCTCCGTAGCTCCTCTAGCAAGAAAGTTGCTCGTAAGGAGCAGAAGAAGCAAGTTACCAAGGAGGCTGGTGTGCCACCCGCCACGTTTTTTGGGAGCAAAAAAAAAAGTACGCCTGCAGCAGCAGGATCTGCTGGGGACCAAGCTGGGAGCAGCACCCCTGCTCCATTGGTTCAGTGCGTCCACCACCACGCCAACTTAAGTCAAAGCCCTTGAGTGCTTCAGAGGCAGTCAGTGTACTTCTCCAATCACCATCGACCAGTGATGTTGGCTCATCGCAAGAAAGTAGCAGCAATGTCCCTGAATCAACACAGGTTGTTGTAACTCATCTGACAAGTGTTGAACAACCACAGCCGCAACAACAACACCATGTGCAAGTACACGCCCAAGTACATGTGGAAGGAGAGGCAGCAAAAGGAGATGCGCAAGCAGAGGTGTGTGGAGGGTCACAAGTGCCCACAATAGTTGTTCCTCCCGAAGTAGGGGCACATCAGGAAATCGACAATGAAGCCGAGGTATCATTGGAAGCCACTCCTCCTGATGATCATTCATTGTCTTCCACATCCCTAGCAAGGAAAAGATCAAGGGGGGTGTCTACATCTTCTTCAAGCCCACCTCCTTCTGATGATACGGATCCAGCTTGGAAACCACCACTGCGGTCTGAGAGTGAGGCACACCATGATCTGACAAAGGTACCTAAGCGTAAAAGGAAGGTCGTCCAAAAACTCATACCTATGGAGTGTGATGAGGCTCAACAAGAAGTGACAGATACTGCTGGTGATGAAGCCTCTCACGATGACGACGAGCCAGTCATCACAAAGGTCACTGCAGCCCCACCGGGCATGCAGCAAAGAGACATTTTGACCCTATCCCGAGAAGCTGCTGAGCGTGATGATGATGTCGACGAGGAGGCAATGGAAATGGAAACACAACAATCATTAGATTTGGAGTTAAGTAGTACTCCAACACCTACCGCTCCCATATTTCTAACTCGCAAGAAGGGACCTACATCCACCTCGACCTCAATTCGTGGTGGTGAAAGTGCAAAACGTACTGAAGTTCGGCAATCCACATCCTCCACTTCATCTGGCATTAGCAGCAGGACCACCACCACCAGTATCGCCGCCTCCTCCGGCCCCCAAAGACATTTCAAGTCTGCAGTTTGGGACTTCTTTAGTGTTTGCCCAAAAAATGAAACCGTAGCCATTTGTAGCATGTGTAAGCTTCGAGTTAGTCGTGGTAAGTTGGGTTCCAACTATGGTACCGGAGGCCAGAGAGGTCATCTTGAAAGAAAGCACGCTGTCAAATGGTTTGCGCACCTACAGGCGATCGAGGAAGCCGGAATTGCACGTAATGCTGTTTCATCTGATGATGACGAGGAGGAAGAAGACGATTCAAACACTTCACTTACACCCAGTACCCCTGTCAGCAGCACACCCCATGTGAGCCACACTAAGAGTGTGGGAGAGAGTGAGACATCAATGCGGAAAAGTTCATCAGCGAGCGTAACTGGGTCGAAGATATCATCATCATCCCGTAAATCCTTGGTCCAGGGCAACATTAAAAAGATGTTGTTTACAGAAGCGCAATATGAACGCAACCACCCAATGACGCGTCTGTATAACACTAAGCTGGCTAAAATGCTAGCTCTGGACCTTCTCCCTTTTTCTTTTGTAGAAGGGGTTGGTTTTCTAGAATTAGTGGCAGCGCTCTGCCCTAAATGGAAGGTTCCTAGCCGGTTCTATTTTGCCCGAGTTACGGTTCCAGCACTACATGAAGATGTTCTGAAGGTGATTGGGGCAGCTTTGCAGAAGAGTGCTGTTCACACTATACATCTGACAACAGACATGTGGACCAGTGGCGCAGGCGCTGATTACATGTGCATCACTGCACACTGGGTCTCTTTTTCAGGGGCTAAAGCAAAGCTAAACACAGGTGTTGACACGAACATTGTTTTTAAAGCTGCTCGGAAACATGCAACACTAGCCATGTTTGGTTTGGAGAAACGTCACACAGCAGAAAACATTTTGGATGTCTTTAACACAAAGGTCCTTAACTGGCTGTCCCCACTAAAACGCCGGGTTGGTTATGTTTCCACGGACAATGGCGCCAATATAGTTAAGGCCATGAGGGACGGTTACTATTTCAGAGTGCCGTGTTTGGCGCACTGTATAAACCTGGTTGTCCAAAAATTCTTGGGTAATAAAGGCAGTGCAGCGTACAGTGTATTGGACACCTGCCGAAAAATGTGCAAGCATTTCAGCCATTCTTTTAAGGCCCGGAAGCAGCTGAGGAGCCTGCTATATCAACGTCAAATGCCAGTGAAGGCACTCATCCAGGAGGTGGTAACACGTTGGAACTCAACCTTCTACATGCTTGAGCGTCTGTATGAGCAGTATACGGAACTCGATCAATATTTCCTTACAGAGGGTACAGAGGAGCTGAGGATGGGTGGGCCGCAATGGAACATAGTTCAAAGCCTGACACGCATGCTTCGTCCTTTTGAGTTCTTCACGCGTGCAGTCAGCAAGGAGGACTCTAATTTGGGAAAAGCTATCCCATTGTTGTACATGCTGGAGGACCAACTGAAGGAGGTGTGTTCTGTGTTTGAAAAAGATGACAAAAACCAAGACTCTTTGCTTCTGGCTGAGCAATTATTAGAGCTCCTACAAGGTGATGAACGTCTTAAAAAGATCCACTCAGAACAGCATTACATTTGTGCTACTATTCTGGATCCACGCTACAAAAAGGCGCTGGCAGGCCAAGCATTCTTTCCTTTTGATGATGAACATGTTCCAAAGTACAAACGTGGCTAGCCTTGTCAGCCAAGAGGTTTGAAACAGAACGGCTGGAAATTGAAGGAAATGGCAGTACATCAGCAGGCCATCCCCAGTCAAAACAATCCACTTCTGCACCTGTGGCTGTGGCACAAGTGACCTCTCAGCCGTTAAAGACACCGGCAACCGGATCATCTGCACGAAACACAACAGAAACATTGGAGGCTGAAGAGGATTGGCTAGCTCTGCGTGGGTTTGGTTCTCAAAAGGTCAGAGGCACAGCAAGAGCTAAGCAAAGTGGAGGAACCTTGGATGAGGACCTTGAGTCGATGGTGAAGGACTATCTGAATGACTCAACAGAGGTTATGTTAATTCTGACCCATTGGCGTATTGGCATGGGAAAAAAGAATTGTGGCCACAGCTCACCAACCTGGCTTTAAACTACTTGTCTTGCCCACTCGCAAGCGTGTCTTCTGAACGGGTTTTCAGTGCGGCTGGTGGCATTGTAACTCCCAAACGGAGCCGCCTCTCGCCCAAAAATGTGGAGAGGTTAACAATGATCAAGATGAATCAGGACCTCATACCACCAGATTTCAGAGTACGAGAGAGCGTGCCGGATGAAGAGGAGGTGGCCAGCAACATAGATGAGGGAATTTCTACTCTGTCAGGTGACACTGAGCTCTCCTTGCCTGAATTCGCAGAGTATGATGACGAAGCCTTATTCTCATTCCTGGAACGTGATACCGAGCCCTGAAAATGAGACAACGAATCAATAACTTTCTTTTTCGTCCTTATTCACTTTTATTCCTGTGTGTCTGTCTTTCTTTGTTGTGCACAGTTAATATATTTCAAACTTTAATCAGATAATCACAAAAACAAGCCCATCAGCAGAACTGTCTTCACTGGTTTGCTAATTGATTTGAAGTTGCCGCAGTCTGCATTCCTCAGGTTCACAAGTTCAGAAGAACATGCTCCTCTATCCTCCTCCTCCAGACTCCTATTTCCATCAAACCAGTGGGCTGGTTTACGCCCAATGAAGGAAGACTCAGCACTTGTGGGGGTGTTGTTGTACCTCTTTGCAGGTGAGTTGACGGCTCTGGGACCATTGTTGGGAAGCTCTAATACCGGATGAAAATGGTTTGGACCAAATCCCAGGCGGAATTTTTTTTGTGTTTTTGATGACTTGCTTGCCTTTGAGGTGCTCTTAGGGGGGGTCCGTCTGATTGTGGGTGAGTTTCGTGGTCTGGGAGCACTGCTGGGACACTCTAATCTTGATTGCATTTGCTTTTCAGGAAATCCGTCGTGGCAACCCCGACTTATGGTCTAGCTACGCAGCGCGTTTGGACCGAAGGCCGAGAAATATTGCAAGTATGAGATTTTGGTTTTGGCCTGTTTGGGGGTGTTATGCTTCTTGGCGGGTGGGTTGGCGGGTCTTGGGGCATTCCTGGGAAGGTCTAATACCGGGTAGAAGTGGTTGGGACAAAATCCAGGCCGATTTTTTTTTGGCTATTTCTGACATTTTGCTCAATGTAGCGTTTTCGTGGGCCTGTTTGGGGGGCTTCCTGGTGTTTGTGGGTGGGTTTCGGGGTCTGGGCGCACTGCTGGCTACATATACTTTACTTTGCAAGAGGTTTGAAGCAAATCCATGGTGGCAGAGGGGAGTTAGGGCCTAGCTGCAGAGCGCGCGCGGAGTGATTTGGGAAATTTGTGAAAAATTGACTAAGTCCCCATTTTTGTACTTTTGCTCTTTGGCTGTTTGGGGGTCTTCTACTCGTTTTCTCCTGGGTTGACGGCTCTGGGGCCATTGCTGGGAAGCTCTAATACCGGATAAAAGTGTTTTGGACCAAATCCCAGGCGGAATTTTTTTTGTGTTTTTGATGACTTGCTTGCCTTTGAGGTGCTCTTAGGGGGGGTTCCGTCTGATTGTGGGTGTGTTTCGTGGTCTGGGAGCACTGCTGGGACACTCTAATCTTGATTGCATTTGCTTTTCAGGAAATCCGTCGTGGCAACCCCGACTTATGGCCTAGCTACGCAGCGCGTTTGGACCGAAGGCCGAGAAATATTGCAATTATGAGATTTTGCTTTTGGCCTGTTATGCTTCTTGGCGGGTGGGTTGGCGGGTCTTGGGGCATTCCTGGGAAGGTCTAATACCGGGTAGAAGTGGTTGGGACAAAATCCAGGCCGATTTTTTTTTGGCTATTTCTGACATTTTGCTCAATGTAGCGTTTTCGGGGGCCTGTTTGGGGGGCTTCCTGGTGTTTGTGGGTGGGTTTCGGGGTCTGGGCGCACTGCTGGCTACATATACTTTACTTTGCAAGAGGTTTGAAGCAAATCCATGGTGGCAGAGGGGAGTTAGGGCCTAGCTGCAGAGCGCGCGCGGAGTGATTTGGGAAATTTGTGAAAAATTGACTAAGTCCCCATTTTTGTACTTTTGCTCTTTGGCTGTTTGGGGGTCTTCTACTCGTTTTCTCCTGGGTTGACGGCTCTGGGGCCATTGCTGGGAAGCTCTAATACCGGATAAAAGTGTTTTGGACCAAATCCCAGGCGGAATTTTTTTTGTGTTTTTGATGACTTGCTTGCCTTTGAGGTGCTCTTAGGGGGGGTTCCGTCTGATTGTGGGTGAGTTTCGTGGTCTGGGAGCACTGCTGGGACACTCTAATCTTGATTGCATTTGCTTTTCAGGAAATCCGTCGTGGCAACCCCGACTTATGGCCTAGCTACGCAGCGCGTTTGGACCGAAGGCCGAGAAATATTGCAAGTATGAGATTTTGCTTTTGGCCTGTTTGGGGGTGTTATGCTTCTTGGCGGGTGGGTTGGCGGGTCTTGGGGCATTCCTGGGAAGGTCTAATACCGCCGGGTAGAAGTGGTTGGGACAAAATCCTCGCGGAAAAACCTTTTGGCACTTTTTGTAACTTAGGGTTCGTTAGGGTTAGCCCTAGCAGCAGGATTGCATGTGTTTCGGGGTGTTCTAGATTTTTGCAACTGAGTTCTGGGGTCTTAGAGCACTCGTGAGAATGTGTAATTTTGGTTGCAAGTCATTTGAAGAAAATCCATGGTGGGAAAGGGGGGATTTGGCATAGTTAAAGAAAGCCTTTGCCACTATTCTTAACTTAGGGTTCGTTAGGGTTAGCAGTATTTCTATTGCATGTGTTTGAGTGGGGGGGATTTCGAGTCTTGGAGTGATGCTGGCTATGGCTACTTTTGCTTGGTTGCTTGCAAGTGGTTTGAATGCAATCCACGGTGGGTAAGGGGTAATTAGGAAGGGGGTACTTCGGCCTACTTTTACTTTCAAAGTAAGTTTTGTCACCAGTTTTCTGCTAGGCCTCGTTTTTTGAGATTTGATTGGGGGTCTTCTACATTTTTGCGACTGGCTTTAGTAAGGGTCTGGGTGGGAGCACTGCTAGGAAGATCTAATTTTGTTCTAAAACACAGTTTACAGTACACCTAGCTTGAGGGGAAAGATCCGCTACATTAATTTGCCCATACTTATTTATCCTTCAAAAGGTGACTCAGAGTACGCACTTTCCAAAATATTGTACTGTCTACTAGGAAAATCAAATTTTGACTTTTTGCACTCCACAGCCTACATACCTTATATTAATTTATCAGTGGTGTTGTAATATTATATCACTTCCTGTTTTTCGTTGAATAATTACAGGCCGGGTTTCAGTCTCTGCAATGGGGAAAAAAGGATGGAGTCAGGCTTCACAGTAGCGAGCCACAATTCAGCATCAGGCAGGCAGTGGACAGAGTGTCTTCTGGTGACCAACATCGATGGACGAAGCGTCGGCTGCAATGGAGGAGTGCCGCTAATAAGAGGATTTTTTTTCTGCAGGCAACTTACTTACCACTTCCAACAGGACCACTACAACCACATAGATACAGTATCCCTTGCCTTTTTCTCTGACTGTGACTGCATTTCTTGGATCTCTCTCTGCTTCTAAATTGATCCCTTAACACATCACTTAGTCCACTCCACTATCACATCTGCACCACACATAGTCATTTGTAAGTGCTCCTACGTAATTCGCAAGTCGCAGCACGCCCCAGGCCGTAGAGGACTGGGATGGCCCCAATGATGAAGCATGTCACCAAGGGGCAACCCTGGTGAGTGAGGGGACACCTAGAAAAAAACCAATTTCTCCTTTTCTATCTACTATACCTTCCAGACCAACCCCATTGAGTGTTGTTGTGAATGGATTTATAGTGACCAGCAAGGCTCTCGGGTATCTGGCTACAGAGACCTTATGTTGAATATTGTTATCAATAATTCCACACAGGCCCTGTACTGTCGCATTCTTTCTTCCACAGTTGTCGAATGTACTACTTACTTTTCACTGACATGCATGCAGTAGTGCATGCACTTTCAAAGATTGATGGATAGGTTTGTACCCAAAGAATTGTTTATGTTCAATTGTTTGTCTATGCTGTGCTTTTTTTTACAGGGTGTCTTCTGGTGACCAACATCGATGGACGAAGCGTCGGCTGCAATGGAGGAGTGCCGCTAATAGGAGGATTTTTTTTCTGCAGGCAACTTACTTACCACTTCCAACAGGACCACTACAACCACATAGATACAGTATCCCTTGCCTTTTTCTCTGACTGTGACTGCATTTCTTGGATCTCTCTCTGCTTCTAAATTGATCCCATAACACATCACTTAGTCCACTCCACTATCACATCTGCACCACACATAGTCATTTGTAAGTGCTCCTACGTAATTCGCAAGTCGCAGCACGCCCCAGGCCGTAGAGGACTGGGATGGCCCCAATGATGAAGCATGTCACCAAGTGGCAACCCTGGTGAGTGAGGGGACACCTAGAAAAAACCCAATTTCTCCTTTTCTATCTACTATACCTTCCAGACCAACCCCATTGAGTGTTGTTGTGAATGGATTTATAGTGACCAGCAAGGCTCTCGGGTATCTGGCTACAGAGACCTTATGTTGAATATCGTTATCAATAATTCCACACAGGCCCTGTACTGTCGCATTCTTTCTTCCACAGTTGTCGAATGTACTACTTACTTTTCACTGACATGCATGCAGTAGTGCATGCACTTTCAAAGATTGATGGATAGGTCTTTGTACCCAAAGAATTGTTTATGTTCAATTGTTTGTCTATGCTGTGCTTTTTTTTACAGGGTGTCTTCTGGTGACCAACATCGATGGACGAAGCGTCGGCTGCAATGGAGGAGTGCCGCTAATAGGAGGATTTTTTTTCTGCAGGCAACTTACTTACCACTTCCAACAGGACCACTACAACCACATAGATACAGTATCCCTTGCCTTTTTCTCTGACTGTGACTGCATTTCTTGGATCTCTCTCTGCTTCTAAATTGATCCCATAACACATCACTTAGTCCACTCCACTATCACATCTGCACCACACATAGTCATTTGTAAGTGCTCCTACGTAATTCGCAAGTCGCAGCACGCCCCAGGCCGTAGAGGACTGGGATGGCCCCAATGATGAAGCATGTCACCAAGGGGCAACCCTGGTGAGTGAGGGGACACCTAGAAAAAAAACAATTTCTCCTTTTCTATCTACTATACCTTCCAGACCAACCCCATTGAGTGTTGTTGTGAATGGATTTATAGTGACCAGCAAGGCTCTCGGGTATCTGGCTACAGAGACCTTATGTTGAATATCGTTATCAATAATTCCACACAGGCCCTGTACTGTCGCATTCTTTCTTCCACAGTTGTCGAATGTACTACTTACTTTTCACTGACATGCATGCAGTAGTGCATGCACTTTCAAAGATTGATGGATAGGTTTGTACCCAAAGATTTGTTTATGTTCACAATTGTTTGTCTATGCTGTGCTATTTTTTCTTGTCTCCCAAAACCTTTCCCAAAAACCCCCGTACCCATCCATTTTTCAAACCCTAACCCTCTTCCCCCGGGCTGTGTGGTTTTGATTGATGTGTGACTAAATTACAGCAATAAATCCACACACTTGCTGGGGAGGATAAGGTGATAGCAACAGGCTGGTGAAGAAATCCGAGGATATATTCTTACTCTGCTTGACAAAGAACCATTGCTAATGTGAAAGAACTTCAACCGAATTAGTAGTTATACTTTACCATTTGTTAGGCTACAATGTGGCACTGTTCTACTGTACTTCTGTCACCTGCTATATTCTCAGTTGTACCGTTGAATTGCTCAGGAGGACAAACCAGATTTCATTTTCTTTTTTTTCATAGGCATGCAACTGCCACTGTGTCACACCACTAGTACCACCGCTATGAGGAAATTTTATCCGACCAAGATTGCCAACCTTATTTGCTGTTTCCCGTGGAGCCAGCCCTGGGTCTAGCCCTACTTTCAAACACAAATTACAGGTAAGATAAGCGTTTGGTGGTTTGGGGGTATAATGGAGTATTAGTAGGAGAGACGAGAGACTGAAGGTAGTACTACTAAAGTCCTAGGACTCTTGGATTCACTTCACTTAGTCTGTGAGAGGCACTTAGTGTTGAAAACATTTGGGCATTTACACTTAAAGGAAGAAAATGGAACTAAACTTTCAGGAAAACAAAGTCACTGTTAAACCCCCACCCACCAGGCAAGCAGTAAGAAACGGGTATGCTCAGATAAAGTTTGAAAATGTATATTTATATCCCTAACAAAATAATCTCCCGCAAGACCCTCCCTAACCCCAACGATTGTCCTTCAAAAGTCCCCAAAAACCCAACTCCCAATTCCCACCCCCCAAAAGTCTCTAAAAAAGGGGCAAGGGACACTATGGGTGGATGCTGTCAACTTTTTGGGCCAGGGCATCATGCTCCTGGCGGAGCAAGGCGTGCTCTACGCGGAGCCCCTCCAACTCCTTTGAAAAGTGGTGGAGCTCCTGCTGGAGGCGGGACACCATCAGGGTACTGCGGCGCAGGCGTGCCTTCAATGCCTTGTAGGTGCAACGGCTGTGAGAGGAGGAAGCTGTTGTCCTTGCTACTCGGCGGTGGCGTTTGGCTTTGGCAGCCCGGCTCAGTCTGGGTGGACCACTGTGCTGGGTGGCACTGGCAGCCCGTGGGGGAACGGAGGCCGATGCAGACGACGTCGTTGTTGTGGTCGACTGCACACTTTCTTCGTCCTCCAGGGCCACCAGCCGCCGATATTCGGCCACAGTGGCATCGATCCTCCGTTGCCGGGCCGCTCTAGCCAGCTCCTTCCTCCTTGTTCGTTTGGAAGGAGAACCTATATGAAGAAAGAAAGACATAGTCTGTAACCAATGCTCTTTAAGATTAACTCAATCATTCAGCAGAAATTTGTGTTGCACTACAACTAGCAACTTGCAAACGCATTACATAACTATTGAGGCCAGTATCTATCTAACCTCACACTTCTTCATCCTTGCTCTAACATTAGTGGGAGTTTAAGGAACAAAGTCTACGAGCACTATGGACTTCCATTGGAGTCGACTATGAAAGTACACCAGTCTTATTCTTCTTCTTGTCTCTTGTTTAGGAAAATTGGTACGTTATCTTCTGCAAGCCGGCATAATGCCAGCGCAGTAAACTTGCACCCGAGAAAAAGAGACGCACGCCATGAGGAGTGACCTAGACTTGCGTTGCGTTACTGTACCCGTCCAGTACATGCAGGTGGTGAAGCTCTTACTTTTCTATTACGGGTGGCACTGAGAATACTCTGTTACAACTCAAGGGCTACTGCTTAATTAATTTAACTTTCACCCTACAGTGGAAATGAGTACTAGAAATGGAAAATTGAAGAAGATAAATAATCTGATTATCTATCACTTCACATGGGATGTTTTTGCTTATATATGGGATGACTTTAGGTGCTTTGCTTTTTATTGAGTGACCAGTGATACATCCACACATGAATGACTGAGTACTACTAAACTTATTAAGAGAGGTAGGGAGTGGCCACCGTAATAACCGGATCTATCCAGTGCTTGCAATACAAACTACTGCTACTATTGATGGTAGTATTTGGACAAAATTAAAACTTCTTTTCCTTGCCTTTCCTACACTGGAACGGACGTGCGGGTGCAGTGTTACATGCTCTTCAAAGTTACACTTAGTTCATCCACTGACCGTCTACTCTCTCTAGATCATGGGTACTCACAAACTTTCTCTCAGGGGCTACATTTACAGTGTAGTTTGGGGCCGAGGGCCGCACTGGTGGGGGCGGAGTCAGAGGGGGCGGGGCTAAAGCAAAACGATAACTTGTGACCATGAGGTTGCACACAGGTCCCTGCAGCAGATGCCCTCATCCACTGAGCCACCAGACCCAGCATTTACATACATCTCTCTCCCTCCTGCTCTCCCTCCTGCCCTCCCTCTCCATCTCTCTCTCCCTCCTGCCCTCCCTCTCCCTCCCCCTCTGTCATCTCACTGTGTGTGTATCTATCTGTGTCAGCCTTCAGCCCGGGTTGAGACCGCTTCCTCAACGCGCACACACAGACAACAACACCAAAGTACTTAACAGGTCTTTAAAAGACCATTAACATATTATTGAGGCTTTGTTTGTTGTAGCGCCCCTGCTTCTCCACCCTGACAATCACTGCTTGCCCGGCCCCACAGAGCAGAGGCTTTGTTCTATTTCACCTCTTTGTGGCCTTGCATCTCCACTCTGCTCTGTGGGGGCCGGGGGAGCAGTGATTGTCAGAGTGGAGATGCAGGGGCGCTAACAGGTGAAATACAAAAAAGCCTCTGCTCTGTGGGGGCCGGGGGAGCAGTGATTGTCTGCAAGGTCTGCGCACCGCCAAGGAAGGCTTGCCGGGCCACCACCGGCCCACGGGCCGTACTATGAGTACCCCTGCTCTAGATACACATATGCTATCTAAGAGTCAGATAGTAGCATGATCCAGGTATATGGACACATACAGTTTCTGTGTCACCCACCCAGGCTGTTGTCCTTCCACCCATCATTGCTTCATCATTCACCCAGCCATGCATCTCATATTCTTGCCTTCCCAGCTAGTCTTCAATCTCAATAAGTAAGGAATATATAAGAGCTTACCTCTGGCCGCCACCACCACCGTCTCAACTCTCACAGCCGTCGCCTCCTCCCCTGAAGAATCGCCCTCCGCCTCCGTGTCGAGCACCACCACCTCCACACTGGCCCCGCCACCAGATGTTCCACCTACAAAGTACATTTAAGAATGTTAGAATAAAGCACTCACTAGTCTTTGGTCTAGGAATGAAGACATGTGAAAACAATGTAATTTGTGACTGTCTACGTTAAAGTTAAAAAAAATGTCCCTTTTTCCAGGGAAGGTTGTCTTGCTGCACTTTTTGGCACAACTGATGAAGGCTGTTTTTTTAACACGCACCATTTTTCTCCACACAGACAGAAGACGGACTTCTAACAACAAGATCAAGTTGAAACCAGGTGAGAGCTTGGCTCGACCACAAGAAATGTCTTCAATTAATCGTCAGCACTAACCACTTTTCCATTAAACGTTTAGTTTTATTATGACTTCATTTTAATAAATGTGTTTACTTTTAATAAAGCTTTTAAACTTAAATACAATCTGTGTTTTTTGGTCCAGACTAGAGTGACTGAGTGAAAGGTTTTGCAATTTTTGCAAGCATGAGTCCAGATAGAACACTTCAAAAGACATTATGGACAATCCCAGAGGACTGCACTAAGTTGATAGAGCTATTGCTGACTAGAATCATGGGAGTTTCGCCAACCGTGCAATCTTAGTTAGCTACACAGACAGACTAATAAGAATAATCTAGTAATACCACAGGGAGTCATAGTAGAGGCAGGATAAGAATTTAGATACAGTCTACAAGAAGATCAAAGACAATTTTGAAAAAAGTCAAATGAAGAACGCTAGGAAAAATAGGTACTAGTCTAAAATGAAAACTTACTGGGGCCAGCAGAGGAGCCCTCGCCTGCCCGATCCTGGCCCTGTTGAACAGCATCCGCTGCCTGCTGCTCCTGTGTCCTCCTCTCGCCCCTGGGGGGAGCTGACGTACAACATGAAAGAAAGAACAGAAAACATGGATGATTGTTGCTTGTCAATGTCAACCAAATCAAACATTTCAAAAGAACAATAACAAAATATTTCCGCGAAATTATATTGATTAGGGTTAGTTTTCATTTATTTGCGGACCTGTGACTTCGAAAGTCACGTAACTCACTAAATAAAGTACTGAAACGTTCACCTAGGACTGGCAGGCAGCAGTCCGCAGGCAAGACGCAAAGTGACAGACCGACTCCATTGTGATTTCAGTCAGATCAGTGACAACACTAACAGTTGCCTGCTACATTACCAGTCATTTAAATAGTCAAACTATCAATCCACCGCCACTATTTTTCTTATTGTCAGGGGTGCAAAGGAGGGGGCAGATTTAAGCCCCTTGCGGCTCTTTTGCGCCGTTCTTGCGTGACTTTTGTGACGCAGCAGCTAAACAAAAAAGGGCGCCATGGTGCGGCGTATAATATTATAACAACGTGACGCATTTGGGAGATGCATCCCGTTATAAAGCCCTGCGCCATCAGGGGGCGTTCCGGCGCAAGGGAGGGCATTCCTGCGCTGGAACACATCCTAAAAGTGGCTGAGGGAAATCTACAAAATTTCAATCAGTCACCTTTAGGACAATGATGCGTCACACAAACCCTGCACCTGCTTGAAGCAGACGTACGGCTTGACCCAGCATTGGGGAGATAGGGTACCCCAGAGCATTGCTGGAGCTGCGCCATCGTTGCGACGCAACTCCAGCAGTAAAGCTTCGGTGACGTTTTGGGCCCATGGTGCGCCGCATTGCAAATACGGCGCACCATGTTTGGTGGTGGTAGCGGGCCGCACAATTAATGGCACATCCCTGCTACTTTGCAGGGATGCGACGGTAATTGCAATTCTGCCCCTTAGGGGCATACTTACTTACGCGTTCTGGCGCAGCTCCAGAGATGCGCCAGATCAAATGCGTCACGCAAAACTACCCTTGCGACACGGCAGATGCGCCTCATTTACAATGCGGCGCGCCCTGGCGCAAGGGTAGGCACTTGCGTGACGCATCTCGTCACGTAAGAGCGGCGCATCGCTGGAGTCACGTCGCCAACGCAATGCAACTCCAGTAATGCTCAGGGCCACCCAATACTTAACATGCTGTGTCAGTCCTTTCGCCTGCTTCGAGCAGACATAAGGAATTGAATTGACGTAGCAGCGTCGCAGAAGTGCCTGCGTTAAATCTTGTAGATTTCACGCAGGCAATTTTGCAAGGCGCACAGCCGCCGGACCGCCCACCCTGCGTACTAGGAACGCACCCATTGTGGTGCAGGCCCATGGCTTTATAACGTGACGCATCTCCCTAGATGCGTCATGCTGTAAATGACTCGCAGGGATGCGGCACGTTTACGCCGCTGTTGCGTCACGCAAGCCAACGTAAACGTGGCGCAAGGGGCTTGTAAATGTAATCTGCCCCCTAGTGTCTAGCATTACGCAGTTCTGTAAAGTACACTCATACATAATAGTTACTCAGGCCAATGAGACCACGAAATAGAAAACAAATAAGCATAGTAGCAACGCCACTGAGAAGGAGAGCAGTGCACCTGAAATGCACAGAAGATTTTGAAATATAATTTAACTACAATGTAATCGTCATCAGCAGCATTATTGGCTTGCTCCATGTAAAAAACAAATATTTGCAATACAACAACACAGAGCAGGAGAAAACATCATAGTAGTGAGTGATTAAATGGCTACTACTACTCACCAAGCCCGGGGATCTCCAAGCCGAGCTGGTCCAGCAGGTCGCGCTCGCGGTCCAGGAGGTCCGTCCAGCGATGGGTGACCTGGCTGTAGGTGCCCTGGACCCCGTAGAGGTGGGATATGGCCCAGCACACCTTCTCCCACCGCTTCCGGCGCTCCCGCATGTTGTAGCCGCCGGCCGCGATCCTGCCGCCTCCCGCGATGGTCCTGGGCAGGTGGCGCTGGACGAAGTAGACCAGCGCGCCCACTTCCTCCGGGCTGAATATCTCCCGTCGCGTCACCTGCTCCCCCCTCAATTTCCCGCATGCTGTCCTGGCACTGGGTCCAGCACTACTCCCCGCCGCCGCTGCGGCCCTCAAGTGCCTGGGCAGCTTCACGGCGCCTGGCTTGACCATGGTCTGGGCAGGTAAGGTAGGAAGAAGTAGAAAATTAAGAAAGAATAGGATAGGGAAGAAGAAAAGAAAAGAGTTTTAAAAAGTAGTTTAAAAGTAAAGAAAAATAGCAGAAAAGACAAAAATATACAGCTAGGAAAAGAGAGGGATAGATAAGAAGCAAAATCGTAAAAAAAAAACTGAAAACAAGCAAAGGATGGCAAAGATACCAAGAGGATTAAACACCATGCCCAGACACAGGAAATGAATGAAAAACAAGATGGCCGGCGCCCGTTCACGAGCGCGAAAGTAAGTTCGCGCAAGATTTTCCTCGCGATCTCGTGCGAACCTCTAGATTTCCCGCGCGATCTCGTGCGAACCTCTACTCGCAATGCGCTTACTGCGCGAGATTATACATAGCGGGCGGAAACGGAAATACGTCACGCAAACAAAATGGCCGCGCCCGTACTCGACCTTGGGGTAAATTCGCGTGTTGCGCTGCAAGCGGCTCGCGAATACTGCAAAAAAACTCGCGAAACAACAAGCTGCAAAAAAATAAAATGCTCATTCGCACGAATTGGCGGCTTCCGCGGTCGGTTTCGCACGACGCCGCGCCCCGCGAATAGCGCGAAAAAACCGAAAAACGATTTTAGCAAAAGCAAAAGCAATGAGCAGGTGCAAAAGGTCAACCTCATGATTTGTAACGATTCTCTGTAGTGCTTCCTGAGGGGGCCCTCCAGAATTCGGTTGCCTGCTTGCAACTATTGTGTGACCCTGCTCTGACCTTAACTGTATGCCACAAAGGTCCTGATTTACAGCTAAAGGAGCAGACAAGCAGGTGCCAGGCTGGAACTTGAAATTCTTTCAGTGACACATTAATTAGCCCCTAATTCATTATTGTCAGTTGGGGCAGGGCAGGTGTTGTTAATAAACTAACCCCAAATTAATTCATGTCAGTTCAAGCAGGGCAGGTGGGCTTGCTTTTCCCCCCCATCTTCTACAGTGATGATGAACCAGAGGGTGGCATTGATGTAACAGAGGGTGGCATGGGTCAAATAGAGGGTGCCAGTGGTGAAACAGAGGGTGCTGGGAGGCTGTGATGATGAACCAGACGTAGAAACAACATAGTCGCGACCGTTGCGAGCCGACAAGTAAGTTCGCAATTGCGAACTAGTACCAAATCCTCGCGAACTGGCAGAAACACTTGCGAACACACAAAAAAAAAAATTCGCGAGAATTCGCAGATTTTGCGGATTGCGAATTCGCAAATCCGCAAAATTCGCGAACACGAGATTCGCAAAATTCGCCCATGCTTAGTCAGAACAAGGCCCTCCGATCTTAGCGGATCTGTTAGTTCAGTACATCCCGAACCGTCCCATTCGCTCTGCCAACTTAGGATTGGTGTGTACCCCCCGCCCCCCGATTTTAAAGAGCCAGGGCTGGTGGTCGATCTTTTAAGGTCCAAGTGGCCCAACTTTGGAATTCCCTTCCGATATCTATCAGAGGACCTCAGATTCATCTGACCTTTCGAAAAGCTCTAAAGACCTGGCTCTTTCCAGTCTAACTGTCTGTGTATGTTAGAGTGGTATTTGGCATCTGTCCCTTGGGTAGCGCTGGGATGCCCTGTTGCTGTGGAAGCTATGCGCTGTATAAATCTATAAATGATAATAATAATACATTTGGTGTCAAATACTTTGGAATTCTACCCCTCCTGCCAGTCCTGGCGGCGGGGGTAGAATTCCACCCTTCTAGAAGGAGAAGAAATGTACACATTAACCTAACCGGTAAAAGAGCCCCAGCATCACAAAATTAGTGCTGCAGTCACAGACATGAGTCTGACCTCCTGCTGCTGGACGAAACTCCGGCAGGGGAGGCCTGGACAATTTCCTGTCACAGGGAGATGTAACCACCTCCCAGACAGGCTTCAGTGTATTGGGGCTGGGTGGGTAAATTCATAGAATGCTTTTCAGACAGTGCTGGGGGCACACTTGGTGTCCTTGTGCAAACCGCAGTTTAAACAGGCTGCAGGGGCACTCAGCCCCTGCTCTGGTGAGAAACTGGACAAAGGGAATGGGTGTAACCACCCCTCTTCCCTGACCCCCCATTGCTCCAACTACCCAGAGTCAGGTCAGAGCTTTTATGGCCCTGACAGGGTACTACAGGAGATTTGTCAAGGAGTATGGTTCCATTGTGACACCTCTGAATGACTGAACTTCTAAGAGAATGCCTAAGAAAGTTCAGTGAACAGTAAGCTGTCACAAGGCATTTGATGACCTGAAGCAGGCCATGTGCACTGCACCAATTCTGCAAAGACCTAACTACTCCAAAGAATTCATTGTCCAAAACGATGCACCTGAGTTTGGGGTAGGGGCTGTGCTGTCACAATTGAATGATGAAGGTCAGGACCAGCCAGTAGCTTTTATTAGCAGAAGGCTGACCCCTAGAGAGAAACGTTGGTCAGCTATTGAGAGGGAGGCCTTTGCTGTGGTTTGGGCTCTGAATACGCTGAGACCATACTTGTTTGACACTCACTTCACTGTTCAAACTGACCATAAGCCCCTTGTATGGCTAAAACAGATGAAGGGTGAAAACCCCAAACTTTTGAGGTGGTCCATTTCCCTACAGGGGATGGACTATACAGTGGAACATAGACTTGGGAGTAACCATGCTTCTGCAACCTGGGTAAGGTGGTGCATGCACCCCTTACTAAGATATAGGTTACCTATATCTACCTTTAATCATTGACACATATAATTCTATAAGTCACTCCTATGGCAGGCCTTCTCAATCCTGAAGGCAGAGTGCTTGGTTTTGTCTGAGAAGATATCCATGCATGAGCAGGACCCCTCTGCTGCTTTCGGAATCTATTCTCTGATGCTGTTCTGTGATGTAGCCAGACCATATACTCTTAAGTGCATTATTATCTCGCGGTAAATGCTAACATTGGAATGGCTGTATGGAAACATGTCATGTTGTGCAATTGGAGACTGGATGACAGTCAACTGCTTGCAGCTTAATGCTGTTAAGTCTGAAATTCTTGTGCTAGGGAGAGGCAGTGCTCTTTGGCCAGAACAGTGGTGGCCGGACAAACTCAAACCAGTGACACTGCCCAAAGAGGCGGTAAAGAATCTTGGCTTTTGGATAGATAGGGATCTTTCTTTTGATATCCAATCTAAAGTTCTTGCTGGGGTCTGTTTTGGTCTCTTGAGGGGGTTAAAACCTATACTTGGATATTTTGAACCTAAAATCCACCAAACTATCATCTAGGCTACAATTTTAGCCAGGCTGGATTATGGCAACTCCCTGTATTTAGGCGCTAATATATCTTGTATTTTACCTCTCCAGAGAATTCAGAATGCCGCGGCCCGGGCTTTGCTGGCACTGCATACGTTTTGTTCGGTATCCAATTATTTTACCTAAGCTTCATTGGTTACCAATAGCCAAAAGAATTCAGTTTAAGTCCTTGTGCGAGGCGCATAAAATTCTGTCAGAACAAGGCCCTCCGATCTTAGCGGATCTGTTAGTTCAGTACATCCCGAACCGTCCCATTCGCTCTGCCAACTTAGGATTGGTGTGTACCCCCCCCCCCCCCCCCCCGATTTTAAAGAGCCAGGGCTGGTGGTCGATCTTTTAAGGTGCAAGTGGCCCAACTTTGGAATTCCCTTCCGATATCTATCAGAGGACCTCAGATTCATCTGACCTTTCGAAAAGCTCTAAAGACCTGGCTCTTTCCAGTCTAACTGTCTGTGTATGTTAGAGTGGTATTTGGCATCTGTCCCTTGGTTAGCGCTGGGATGCCCTGTTGCTGGGGAAGCTATGCGCTGTATAAATCTATAAATGATAATAATAATACATTTGGTGTCAAATACTTTGGAATTCTACCCCTCCTGCCAGTCCTGGCGGCGGGGGTAGAATTCCACCCTTCTAGAAGGAGAAGAAATGTACACACTAACCTAACCGGTAAAAGAGCCCCAGCATCACAAAATGGATGCTGCAGTCACAGACATGAGTCTGACCTCCTGCTGCTGGACGAAACTCCGACAGGGGAGGCCTGGACAATTTCCTGTCACAGGGAGATGTAACCACCTCCCAGACAGGCTTCAGTGTATTGGGGCTGGGTGGGTAAATTCATAGAATGCTTTTCAGACAGTGCTGGGGGCACACTTGGTGTCCTTGTGCAAACCGCAGTTTAAACCGGCTGCAGGGGCACTCAGCCCCTGCTCTGGTGAGAAACTGGACAAAGGGAATCGGTGTAACCACCCCTCTTCCCTGACCCCCCATTGC
>NW_028243690.1:0-36814 GCF_964263255.1 Lissotriton vulgaris
TGAGCCGCAGGCTGGGCCGTGGTCCTCAGTATGTGCAGGCCGCCTCTTCTGGCCCAACCTAGCGGTCCACTTTCTGCTTGAGGCACGGAGGCCCCCACGCCCACATCACTGCTTTTGCCTGACCCCCCGTGCACTTTCATGCCCCTCAATATCACCGAGGGCAGTGAGGGGGGGTCATATCAGTCAGTGGCTCCTCTCGGTCCTGACTCTGGGAACCTCCCTTATTTTTTGACAACCTCTGTGCGCAACAGGCCAATTACTACATCTGCCTGCCAGGTCTCGATGCAGACCTCCCTAAAGAAGTAGACCACGCCCACGGGCCTGGCTTCTCAATTCTAGCCTGAGGTCTGCATCAGACTGGGCCCCACCGCCACCACTCATGGTTCTGACTCTGCACTTGCAGGGCTAAGAAGGGCATCAGCAGGGCAGACACTGGTCCTCGGCAGCCCCCGGGGCAGTCTTTTGATCCTCTCGTGCTGTGGGCATCCGGCCCCAGCGTCAGCCCCTGGGCATGGGCAGGCCCAACCCAGCAGTCTGTTTTCTGCGCAAGGCACGGAGGGCCCCACACCCACCTCATTCCATCCGCACGGCTTACCGCACACCCACCGGCCCGCTATCTCACCGAGGAGGGGGCCGTATCGATCAGCTGTTTGTCTAACTCTTGGCTGCAGCAGTCTCTAGCCCCATTCAAAAGCCTGTGTATGCAGGGGCGTAGGAGACACTGAAATTCTGGGGGGACAGGGACAACCTTTTGGACTTTCCAGTAACCTTTTACAAATCGGCCATTGTCTGAGAGTCGTACGCTCTGTTGAAAAAATACAATTGCATAGTTTTGTAGTGTAACATTGATAATGGCAGGCATGTAGTCACAGTTTGCAAATATGCCTTAATTGTTATTTACATTCATAAAGTAATTAGACCAAATGTGAAAAAAACATGTTTTTGAATCTTACACTATCATGCATCAAACAAACAAAGGTGGGACGAAAAAAAGGAAAAATAAACTGAATGCTTTTTGCGACATTCCTATTCTCAAAATGCAATTGGACTAATATTGAAGTGTACTGGAGACAGGCTGCATGCAAACAGAGCTGTAAGAGCAAATAAATGTCCACTTTCTAAAAGTGGCATATCTTAAATAGTAATGTGCAATCCATCCTTACCAGTAAAAAGGATTTATCATTGCCATTCCAAAGTTATAAAACATGCATTTGATACTCCTTTCTAACCAGGAACTCCACCTTAAAAGAGTGTATTAAGGAATTCCCAATGTCAATCTATGAGAAGAATAGGCCTCACTAGTGAAAAATGAATGTAGATGTTTTCCACTACAAGGACATGCAAAACATAAAAGTACCTGTCCTACCTTTTAGCAACATAGCACCTTCCTCAATGGGCTACATAGGGCCTACCTTAGGGGTGACGTATGCATAATAAAAGGAAGTTTAAGGCTTGGCAAGGGTGTTTTAATACCAAGTCAACCTGGCAGTAAAAACTAAACGCACAGGCTCTGCAGTGGCAGGCCTGAGACATGTTTAAAGGGCTACTTGTTTGGGTGACACAATCAGTACTGCAGACCCACTAGTAGCATTTAATTTACAGGCCCTGGGTATATGTTGTAACACTGTACAAGGTATTTACAAGTAAATATAAAAGACCAATCGTGTATACACCAATGTTCACATTTTTAAGGGAGAAGCACATGCACTTTAGCACTGGTGAGCAGAGGTAAACTCCTCAGAGTCCTAAGGCCAACAAAATTAATCACAAAAAAAGGAGGTAAGCAGGCAAAAAAGTTTGGGGGAAGTCCATCCTAAGGCTAACAGGTCTAACAGTATGTTGTAGGATTCTGTGTGCCTGTTTGAGTATTGAAGTCAGTCGGATCCTTTTTGGAAGTCCCAGGTTTAGCAGGGCACTAGAAGGAGAGCGAGAATAGTTTCTCAAACACTGTAAGTTTATCGCCTGCATTCCTGAGGCTAGAGGGTGGAGAAACCCTCAATGCTTCGCAAAGTGTACAACGCAGTACAAAAACATTTGTTGTCTAATCTGTGAGAAGCGCTATTGCAGCTGGATGACATAAGTGTAGAGTGCACTCAAACCACATTATCTTGCATGGGAATATAGGACACCCTATAAGATAAATTTGCAATAAGAATTATCCTTGTGTGAGATGTCACAAAAATGAGATTTACAGTGTTTGTGTGATAGAGAGATGCTTACCAATGTAAAACAGCCTGCTGTGAGAGACACAAATGAGATTCTCACAGAAGATAGATATAGTTAGATATGCAGAATGAATTGTGTGGCAAAGCTCAGATATGAGGTGTTAGTGATGAACACCAGCAACAATGTTTGTTTGTGAAGCTTACACATGAATACAGTGGGTGGAAGGTCACAAATAAGAAGTGAGTGGGATGCAATAAAGCACAAAAACGTTGTTATATGAGAAGCTCACAAAAACTATAAAAATGACCAAACTAGCAAATATGCCTCATGCTAGGATTTTTCTAGCCAACATATTGGGCATTTAATTGATACAATAATTGAAGACGTGGAGGCCTTGCTCAAGACTATGATGATTTATTTACAAGAGACATTTGGAGATTTGGGTATTAACAGTCAAGTCATTTTTGGGGAACAGTAATTGCTAGCAAGAAAAAAGGTCAGATGGACAGGGTAACTTGGATATGGATGGGGATGCTCCTGAAGATGAGCCGAACTCTACTTCTGAGCATATCCAGGAGGAGTCTGGAGGCCCCTTACTGGAGAACTCTAGTCCCCCAGGGAATTGTTCTAGTGACACAGAGGGAGGCCCTAGGGGTATGACCCCCGTTATTCCTCCTGGGAGGGTACAAGAGGTTCAGGGGAAGTCCAGGTCCTCCTCAGTTAATTCAGCCTCCTCTGCCACTTCAATAGGGACTTCCATCTCTGGCAGGAAGTGGAAAATGTTTTAGGAAGGAAATACCACCTGCTCAAACTTTAGCGAGCCAAGCTCAAAATCAAGAAGGAGTTGGCCCTAGATAAGGACCCCCTAGAAGTGCAGTGGGCTAGGAAGAATTTGGTATTATAATCCCATGGTGGCAGGACTAGTGAACCTAGAGTTAGGGAAGATCCCTTTGACACTTGTACTGGAGCAGGATAGTCCCTTCTTACCAGGAGGGTGACGACATCCAGCGGGTTATTGCTTTAGAGAGGGCCTGTAAAGTTCAGAAGATTCCTCAGGGGCAGTGGGTAGCTATCTGTTGGCTTTCCTTTGCAAACAAAGGTAGAGAAAAACTCTTGACTGTAAAGGGAGAAAATGCAGCTTTTCAAGACAAGTGGAGTGCCCCTTAGATCACCTACTTAGTTGACCTAGGTACTCCAAGAAGTCCCCACAGGGTGCATCATGTGAATCACCTGAAAACGTTTATTGATCAGGCTTACATGACAATGCTCATGGCCTCTGATGAGGGTCAGGAAGAAGAAAGAAAGTGACCCTCTCCCTGATCTTTTCTCTCAGGACCCTGTTGATGGATCAGTTGAAGGAGTAGTCTTGGTAGACAGGCTCTCTGATCAACAGCAAGCTGATTACAGACATGTTCTCAATCAGTTTCCTGGTCTCTTTCTCTGACACCCAGTCAAACCACATGGTGTAGCCATGAAGTGGACACAGGTGACAGTCTGCCTCTGAAGAGCACCATTTACAGACAGCCTGACCATGTCAGATATTGCATTAGGAAAGAATCCCAAAAGATGCTGGAGTTGGAGGTGCTCATTGAGCCTTCATATAGCCCTTAGGCTAGCCCTGTAGCCATTGTACTAAAAGCTCATATCCAGGATGATAAGAGAGAGATTAGGTTTTGTGTTGACTATAGAGGTCTCAATGCAGTCACTAGGACTGATGCCTATCCAATTCCCGGGACAGATGAACTGATTGATAATTTGGACTCTGCCAAATGTGTCAATACATTTGACCTCACTGCTGGTTATTGGCAAAACAGACTTTATGAGGATGCCAAATCAAAAATAGCATTTTCAAACCCCAGTGGGCATTATCAATTTATTGTGATGCCTTTTGGTTTGAAAAATGCACCGGACACATTTCAGAGGCTGGTGAATAAAGTCTTAACAGGACTGGAAATCTTAGTGCAGCATATCTAGATGATATATCTGTCTTTAGCTCCACCTGGGAGGATCACCTGGTCTACCTCAGAAATGTACTCAAGGCTACTCGAGGCCCTGCAGAAGGCAGGCCTCACTATGGAGATCACAAAGTGCTGGATAGGGCAGAGTAAAGTTGTGTACTCAGGTCACCTTGTAGTTGGAGGCCAACTTCCAACATTGGAGAGCAAAATTTAGACCATCATGGACTTGGTTGCTCCCACTACTCAGACTCAGGTCAGATCTTTCTTGGGCCTGAGTGAGTACGACAAAAGGTTTGTTAAGGGCTATGGATCCATAGCAACACCCCTTAATGATCTCACCCCCAAAAGAATGCCTAAGAAAGTTCAGTGGACAGTTAGCTGTCAGAAGACATTTGATGACCTGCTCCAAATCCGGTGCTAGAAATATGATCCCATGTACTGGGGGGCTCTTTAGGAGACCCCCATGTACTTCTGGTAACAGTTTCTTAGGGTCTGCCAGCAAGCTGGTGCTGCTGCCAACCACAGACATGATTCTGCCCTCCTGCCGCTGAGCTGAGCTTAAACAATAGTACAATAGGTTTATTGTCACAGTAATTGTGTTGCCCTCCCAGACAGGATTTAGTGTATAGGGCTGGGTTGGGATCGCCTTCCAGGCATCCAGACTGTTATGAAGGGCATACTTGAGTCCCTCTTTGCATACTCAATTTTGAGCCAGTTCAGGAACCCTTGTTTCCTGCTCTGGCAAGAAACTGGAGAAAGGCCAAAGAACAGGATCATCCCCTCTGTCCAGCCCCTCCTCTAGGAATGACTGTGGTGAAGTTCTAACGCTTTCTATATGGTACCAAAGTTCTCCACTGTGGGAGGGTCCTCATACTCATCGTAGAACAAGAATCACTTATGAAACCAAGACAACGCTCTTCAACCATCTGGATACTTGAACTTCTTTGGGCTTTGACTGGAACCAAGACTGTATCAAGGAAGAGTCCTGCTGCTCCTGGTCTTGCGGTCAAGTCTTCTGAGTCGTCTGTGTCTGTGCTTCATCCAGGTTCTCCAGAAGGCCTGTAGGCATCAAGGACATCCCTTGCATCTGCAGGCACCACAACGAAGCTGACTGGTCTGCTGCTCCTGTTGTTCTACGGGCTTCCCAAGGCCCAGCAAGACAGGTGGTGGTTCTGTAGCTCCCTCGAGGCCTGACCTGCCTTCTATGCAATTTTGAGGACACTATCCCTCGTTGGAGCCGCTGGGACTGAACCCCTGTGCACCCCGTCTTCTTGCCATTGCCAATGCTTGTTGGCTCTGTATTCCAGAGATCTTCAGGCTACAAGAAGCTCAAGCCTCCAGTACCTCATCCGTTGAAGATCAGCATCCTCATTTCATCCTCTGCAACCTGGGCCCCCATCTTTGCTGAGCTTCCTGAGGTCCTGTGGGTCCTTTCAAGGGTCTTCCTTTGCTAGAGTGGGCTCCCCTGCTTGCTCAGGGCCTGCTCTGATTCTCCTGCTGTTGGTGAGTCCCTTGGACATTGCTGGTCCCAACATTTGCATCTTTTTGCTTTCTACGCCAATTGCGGATACCAAGGCTTGTTGCTGCTCCCGCCAGACACCAGACATCTAGACACTAACACCTGATGTGGGCCAGCTCGTGCACAGCTCCTGGTCTTCTTCAGCATTGCCTGGTCCTCACACCTGCAGGGACAAGGTAACTGTCTTCACTCCTAAACCTCCAGGCATAGGTGGGTGTTGTGCTTCCATGCCTCCTGGTCACTTCCGAGTGGCATAGACTCTGTCCCCTCTCCTTGCAGGTTCTCCTCCTGAAGAGTCTACTCTTGGATTCCACCAAACTCCTTCACAGGCTTCTCCAGAGTCATTTTCAAAGTCTTCTATTGTCGTCTACGGCAGGTTCCGATGTCACTTCACACTAAGCACATGGCTTTCCTAGTGTAAGTAACCTGATTCCAGGTGGGGTGGGTCTGCAACTTCCAAACTTCCAAAAGGTTTCTTCTGAGTCCTCTGGGATGGGTTCTTCTTCTTTAAAACTGCAACTGTGACTTCTCCATTGACTTCCATTGGGCACGTGGCTGTGTTTCTACTCTGCACACAGCATCCGGGAGGTCCTGGGTGCTTACCTTGGGTGGTTCCTTGTGTCCCCAGCTCCTCTGAGTCTTCTGGTCCAAGTCCCATTCTCCTTTGAAGTTTATATTCCACTTTCTTAGTATATGGGTTGGTCTTCCCCTGGAGACCAATGTATAATTGTGCTACTGACTTCATTATTGTGAAGTATTCTTGTGTGTATTATTGATATCTCTGGGTAGGAGATATGCCAATGTGTTAGTGATTGTGTTGCATAATAAATAGACCTATTTTTATAAACACTGTGTGGTTCTTTTTCATCTAATCTTTACACTCCTTCAAGATAAGCCTGAAGGTTGCTCTTCACAGCTACCACTTTGAGAGCTTTCTATGGTTATCAAAGACCACTAAAATCACCACAAGGGTTGTCTGGATTAGTGCAAGGTGCATCACTCCTGAGCTTTCACTGTATACTAATCCAGCCTCCTACAACCACCAACACTAATTCTCCATTGTACTTTACCCACCAGGATACAAGTCCTAAAAAAAGAAGTGGGGCACTAACCAAGTTAGGCAGTATGTAAGTGACATCACAGCATGTAACATCACAACCCACAACCTCACAGGAAGTGCTATCACAAAAAATTACATCAGATTTAAGAAATCATATATGTTAAGGAGGTATGTCATGAGTAGATTTGAGCATATTACAATATTTAACAAATTAGATCTTGCGCCGGAGTTGTACCAAAAAAGTGTTGCAACCCCAGCGCAAGATCTAGGCCTCAGATTACACATTTATTTATTAAAACTCTGCCAGAAAGAAATTGGCAACAAGGAGAAACGTGGCAGTGTATCTGTTCTGCTTAATTGCTTGCAAAGTCTGCATTCTAAAATATCTTATGTCGTTAAGGTGCCTGCTGCATAGATCTTTAAGTACCAAGTAAATCTGAGGGAATAATAATGGTAAAATAACTCTGAAGGTTAATGCACTTGCTGGAGAGACAGGGGTTTTGTCTTGTTCCAGTTTTGTCAAAGTAGCATGGAGGGTTAATGTGCCTCGCACAAAGAACATCATGTGACACACAGATGATGGATCTTTATTTTATATGGATGGGTAAGTAGGTTATTGGTTTTAACACAGAGATCCTTTCGTTACTTACAGTTTATAAATTGTAATCCTTCTATTATAGCACAGTGAACTATGAAGGAAAGGATATGTGACTCCTCAAATTGTAACCCTGTCTTATATAACACATCCACTAAATTGATTTTAAAACATATGCTTTATTGCCAATGTGTGATGTAAGGCGCTCTGACACACTGGTTTGGGTTGAGTGGTGCTATAAGAGAAATCAGACAAACTAGTGGTATCTAAATTGTTATTTACGTAAATATTAGGACAGACCGAAACATATGACACTCAACAGAAGTGGGCTCAGACGTTGTCGAGGTTCAACTGCTCAAAATAAACACTTCACCAAACATTAGCCTTTGAGCAGCTAAATTACGCAGTCAAAATAACTAAGTAGGGTCGGGGCTGAGGAGGTGCAGCATGCAGACAGCAATTAACAAACTGTCTCTCCTCCTTTGTCCTAGAAGTGCAGAGTGCAGGCGAGAAGGACGAGGTGTGAAAATTCCTGGAAGTTTGCAGCACGACAAAAGGGAAGGGCCATCGGCACGTGAAAGGCTTTGACAAAAGAATTTCCCCTCTCCCGTCTGTCAGCCACAGGGCCATTGGCACCTCAAAGCACTCGTGCTTCGAGGTGCCAATGGCCCTGCAACTGACAGAAGGAGGGGAAATTCTTGTGTCCCCTTGCCCCCCCCCCCCCCCCCTGCCATTGTCCCCCGTGTCCCCACCACTACAAAATCTGGGGTGGATATATCCCCGCGTCCCCCACACTTCCTACGCCCATGTGTGTATGCAGCGTGGTGACCACCGTGCCTGCACTCAAGGCCCCTATGTAGGCCGTCGCTCTAGATACAGGCCACACCCAAAGGCATGGTCTCTTGGCTCTCTTTTCTCTGAAGCTGACGGCTATTCTTCTGTGGGTTCACGCCAATTCATGTCTTCTGAGTTATTTAGGCTCAGGGCAACCATGCAGGCATGTGGTTGCTGGGCTGGCCGGGTATTTTCTAAGATTATCCAATGGGCGGTTCGCGGAGCTCTTTAAGGTGTGTCCGCTCAGGGTCCCTCTTGGCCACGCCCCACAAGATACAATGTTAACAGAACTAGGACAAGCAAGATTTGTCCTTTGCTTAGTACGTTTCGGAAACTTTCTTTGAGAATGTTTTGTGTGGATTTTTCTGAAACTAGCAACGTTTATTTTTGCTTTGGAATCAACAATAATATCACGTGACCTAGGATCATGTTTAAACAAGCTAGAAGACGATGTAAACATGGTTCCATATTAGCAGTATCTCAAATATAGTGCATTATTTTTATTGATAGAAAATTAGTGCTCCCAAGTTGGAGTAGGGACCACCAAAGAGAGCCCCATGTGTAAACCAACACTCTCAGCTGAATGGCCTCATTACCACGGTGATTTCCATTGTGGGCAAAGATGATGAAGACGGTGTGAAGGAGGAGGAAAGCAATATCAGGCCCAGTATTATAGGATGGTAAAATACCCTCCAACCCAGGACTGGCTTTAGGGCAATGCAACCAGTGCAAGTTGGCACTGAGCTTGGGATGGCAGAGGGGGCAGAGAATTTCGTTTAGAACTAACGTATGGGTTTGAAAGCACCTGTCTCATCAAAGTATACCATGCAGATCGCAAAACTGTATTTTATGTGGATAGTTCCGTGGGTCACTGCTTTTGTCACAGAGATCCATTTTTTACTTGCAGTTCATAAGTTAAATTCCTAATATAGCACAGGGACCTATGAACTGTCATCAAAGAGCTGCATGCAAATTGCATGGTATAGGTTAGAACGCCATTTTTAGGTCTCGCCTGTCGATGCGCATGCGCATCGAGCTTGCGAGACTATGGGGGCTTATCCACTCTTTAACCAACTTGCAAGGAATCTTGGCGATTCCTTGCAGTGCACGAGAAATTTAAGGTCAATGCGCATGCGCAATGAGCTTCAAAGCGCGTGCACATGCCCCCAGCCGCCTGCCTTGCCTGCTCTCTCTGTCACAGCCTCCCCCAGCTCCGCCCCCTCACTTCTTGATTGCACGGCCGCTAGGCCGTGCCTCCCCTACTCTCCTCCCTCCTCCTCCTCCTCCTACTCTCCTCCCCTGCCTGCCGTGTCGCACCTCTCCCCGCTGCTAACAAAGACACATACCATTCACGAAAAATTGGACCCCGAAATCAAATTTCGGACGATTTTTTTTTTTATCTAGTAACAGTATAAGAGTAATATTATGTATTTAGTGTTTAAAGGCAAAGTTATGTTGCATAAAAGGTCAATGCGCATACGCAATGAGCTTCAAAGCGCGTGCACATGCCCCCAGCCGCCTGCCTTGCCTGCTCTCTCTGTCACAGCCTCCCCCAGCTCCGCCCCCTCACTTCTTGATTGCACGGCCGCTAGGCCGTGCCTCCCCTACTCTCCTCCCCCCTCCTCCTCCTCCTACTCTCCTCTCCCCTCCTCCTCCTACTCTCCTCCCCTGCCTGCCGTGTCGCACCTCTCCCCGCTGCTAACAAAGACACATACCATTCACGAAAAATTGGACCCCGAAATCAAATTTCGGACTATTTTTTTTTTTATCTAGTAACAGTATAAGAGTAATATTATGTATTTAGTGTTTAAAGGCAAAGTTATGTTGCATAAAAATCGTTTTGGAAATAAATGCCCGCCTGCAGCCGCCTGCCTTGCATGTTTTTCACCTCAGGCGCATCCCTCCCACACACCCGCTCCGCCCCCTCCCCTGCCTGCCGTGTCGCATTTCTTCTACAGCCTTCGACATCTGATCCCCAACCCACAAACGCCAGCACCTCCCCTCTCTCTTCCCGGACACAGCCAGGCTCGCAATTCCACTCCCCCTCACGACGCACCTCCGGGTCCGCCCCCTCCCCACTCTCTCTACCACCACTCTAGCACTGCTTGTCTTCCGTGAAACTGTCTGCCACACGAAAATCTTACCATTAACAAGACCTATTGCCCAGCAAAAATGATTTTCGTCTTGAACTCTAACTTGCACAAATCTCTTTTTTGGGACAATGAAACATACTTATTTGTTAACAAACTTTTCTACAGCCTTCGACATCTCTTCCCCAACCCACAAACGCCAGCACCTCCCCCCTCTGTTCCCGGACACAGCCAGGCTCGCAATTCAACTCCCCCTCCCCAGACGCCAGCACCTCCCCTCTCTGTCCCTGCACACAGCCAGGCTCTCACAACACAATAAACGAAAGACTTGAAACTGAAATCGTCGACAAAAAGAAATAATCACAGACGCATTACAAGCTACATCGCCGTGTACATTCCCCAATCAGCAGGCCTACTATTCCCACCCCTCCCTCTACAGCGTGCTACGCAAAAAATAGCGATTGTATGTATAGCATTGCACCTAAAAAACATTTAATATTTTGACATTATAAACGAAAAAAAGACACAGACTCACTCCCATTCAGCGGGCTTACTATTTCCCCCCCTCCCTCTACAGCGTGCTACGCAAAAATTAGCGATTGTATCTATAGCATTGCACATAAAAACATTTAATATTTTGACATGATTATAAACGAAATAAAAGACACAGACTCAGTCCCATTCAGCGGGCCTACTATTTCCCTCCCCCGACACAGCGTGACATCACAGAGCCTCTAGCACATTCACGTGACTAAACAGTCCTTGCAACCCGCCCTAACCCCCAACAATACGTCGGACCTGCTCGGACCACTCTTCAATACCATTTACATGAACACACAGGCAGGCCACAGACTCCAAGGTTTTCGTCAACAAAACTACAGGATGCTAGAGTACTTTAAGCGCCGTCGTCAAGATTGTAATCACTTGTGAAGTTCCTTTGGGGATGTGCTAATTTAGAACAGCAGGATGCGAGCCGGGTGTTAGCCCGAGAACAACAACAAACCCAAAAAAACAAAAATCCCACTGAAAGAAAATACTAACACTAGAAACGTGATGCTTTTTTAACAAAACTCCTTTACTTTACATACCATGCCTACTATTTCACAGCCTCCCTCTAGAGCGTGGTATGTAAAATTGGGGGATTGTACGTCGACGCTTGCACAGACTAAAGATTTCCTATGTTGCCTTCAGTGAAAGATTTCCGATGTTGCCTTCGTTGGGATAACCACCATCTTTCTCATACACACACATTAAGGGACGCATCCGCAGCAAAGTTCTGTATTTACAATACGTACACACACAGCAACAACAATTCCAGCATTTAAAACTACCCACAGACACATTCAAGGGCCGCATCCTCAGCAATGCTCACGATTTTCCTAATAAAAATAACGACACCACTTTAAGGGAAAATATTGCATCCAGCCTCTGTCCCATTCAGCACCATACATAAGCTCATACCATTTCGCCACATCTGTCTCTACATTTATGTATTGCCAGACAAATCAGCCACCATATTTCTCATTCTACAACCGTACCCACACACTAAAAACAACGATAACAGGATTTCAAAGTAGCCACACACACATTAAGGGACGCATCCTCAGCAAAGTTCTGTATTTTCCTAATAAACATAACGTCACAAGTTTGAGACTATTTCACAGCCTCCCTCTAGAGCGTGGTATGTAAAATTGGGGGATTGTACGTCGACGCTTGCACAGACTAAAGATTTCCTATGTTGCCTTCAGTGAAAGATTTCCGATGTTGCCTTCGTTGGGATAACCACCATCTTTCTCATACACACACATTAAGGGACGCATCCGCAGCAAAGTTCTGTATTTACAATACGTACACACACAGCAACAACAGTTCCAGCATTTAAAACTACCCACAGACACATTCAAGGGCCGCATCCTCAGCAATGCTCACGATTTTCCTAATAAAAATAACGACACCACTTTAAGGGGAAATATTGCATCCAGCCTCTGTCCCATTCAGCACCATACATAAGCTCATACCATTTCGCCACATCTGTCTCTACATTTATGTATTGCCAGACAAATCAGCCACCATATTTCTCATTCTACAACCGTACCCACACACTAAAAACAACGATAACAGGATTTCAAAGTAGCCACACACACATTAAGGGACGCATCCTCAGCAAAGTTCTGTATTTTCCTAATAAACACAACGTCACAAGTTTGAGACTATTTCACAGCCTCCCTCTAGAGCGTGGTATGTAAAATTGGGGGATTGTACGTCGACGCTTGCACAGACTAAAGATTTCCTATGTTGCCTTCAGTGAAAGATTTCCGATGTTGCCTTCGTTGGGATAACCACCATCTTTCTCATACACACACATTAAGGGACGCATCCGCAGCAAAGTTCTGTATTTACAATACGTACACACACAGCAACAACAATTCCAGCATTTAAAACTACCCACAGACACATTCAAGGGCCGCATCCTCAGCAATGCTCACGATTTTCCTAATAAAAATAACGACACCACTTTAAGGGAAAATATTGCATCCAGCCTCTGTCCCATTCAGCACCATACATAAGCTCATACCATTTCGCCACATCTGTCTCTACATTTATGTATTGTCAGACAAATCAGCCACCATATTTCTCATTCTACAACCGTACCCACACACTAAAAACAACGATAACAGGATTTCAAAGTAGCCACACACACATTAAGGGACGCATCCTCAGCAAAGTTCTGTATTTTCCTATTAAACTTAACGTCACAAGTTTGAGCATGCATATTACAAGAGTGGTACTTTTAAAAGGTAAACTTTTTATACTTTGACAGCTTTATATATGCCATTTGTAAGGGTAACTTGGAGCAGACAGTTGAAGTCGAATTACAGGAAGGGAAAAAAAATGGCGTTTGCTTTGTCAGTTGAGAGCGAACTCTTATGTGCGATTAAGGGAGTTGCCCAGGGAAGTCTACTGTCGCGCCAATGTCGAAACTTCATCTGCATACACATTCAAACATTCACACTTCCAAGTCGCGCACATCAGCTAGTGTGACTTTTCCTTGGGGCAAGGGAAGGATTAAAACCTTTCATCCTACAAACGCAACAAAAACACAGAGCATGCTGGTTGTGCACATTTAGCCGTTATGCACCCACAACGGCTCTTTTGACTACATGCTTGTTCCGAAACATACACTAATTATTATAAAGGCCAGCAACACGTACACACACAACAGCATTAACTCACATAAGCACATACTACAGCGCACAAACACAAACACAAAAGTGAAAGAAAGTGCCAGTCACAAGAGGGATGGATACTTTTAATTAAAAAATACTTGTGTACTACATTCATAAAAACAACAGGCTCATCCCCATTCACCTTGACTCCTATTTTATAGCCTCCCTCTAGAGCGCCCTATGGAAAAATGGTGAATTTTACGTCTACGCTTGCACATACTAAAAATTTAATCCGTTGTCTTCATTGGCATAAACTTATTAAAACTATTCCAATGCTTGCAACACACCAAGAACAACGATTACAGGATTTACGAGTAGCCACACACACATTAAGGGACGCATCCGCAGCAAAGTTCTGTATTTACAACACGTACACACACAGCAAAAACAATTCCAGCATTTAAAACTACCCACAGACACATTTAAGGGCCGCATCCGCAGCAATGCTCACGATTTTCATAATAAAAAAAAAAACACAACTTTGATGGCAAATATTGCATCCGGCCTCTGACCCATTCAGCACCATACATCAGCTCATAACATTTCGCCACATCTGTCTCTACATTTATGTATTGCCAGACAAATAAGCCTCCATATTTATCATTCTACAACCCGTACACACACACACAGAACAACAATTACAGTATTTACAAGTAGCCACACACACATTAAGGGACGCCTCCGCAGCAAAGTTCTGTTTTTACAAGACGTACACACACACCAACAACAATTCCAGCATTTAAAACTACCCACAGACATATTCAAGGGCCGCATCCTCAGCAATGCTCACGATTTTCATAATAAAAATAACGACACCACTTTAAGGGTGTCGTTATTTTTGCACCCTAACCCTCACTCACCCTCACCCTCACTCACCCTCAACCCCTCACCTACCCTCACCCTCACTCACCCTCAACCCCTCACCCTCACTCACTCAACACCTCACCCTCACTCACCATCAACATCTCACCCTCACTCACCCTCAACACCTCACCCTCAACCCCTCACCCTCAACCACTCACCCTCAACCACTCACCCTCACCCTCACTCACCCTCACTCACCCTCAACCCCTCACCCTCACTCACCCTCAACCCCTCACCCTCACTCACCCTCAACTCCTCACCCTCAACACTTCACCCTCAACCCCTCACTCACTCTCAATCTCACTCACCCTCACTCACCCTCAACCCCTCCCCCTCACCCTCACTCACCCTCACCCTCACTCACCCTCAACACCTCACACTCACTAACCCTCAACCCCTCACCCTCACCCTCACACCCTCAACCCTTCACCCTCAACCCCTCACTCACCCTCACTCTCACTCACCCTCACTCACCCTTAACACCTCAGCCTCACCCTCACTCACACTCACCCTCACTCACCCTCAACCCCTCACACTCACTCACCCTCGACCCCTCACCCACACCCTCAACCCTTCACCCTCAACCCCTCACTCACCCTCACTCACCCTCACTCTCACTCACCCTCAACACCTCAGCCTCACCCTCACTCACCCTCACTCACCCTCAACACCTCACAATCACTCACCCTCACTCACCCTCAACCCCTCACCCTCCCTCAACCTCACTCACCCTCACCCACACTCACCCTCACTCACCCTCAACACCTCACCCTCACTCACCCTCACCCACACTCACCCTCACCCTCACTCACCCTCAACGCCTCACCCTCACTCACCCTCAACACCTCACACTCACTCACCCTCACCCTCTCTCACCCTCAACCCCTCACCCTCTCACCCTCACTCACCCTCACCCACACTCACCCTCACTCACCCTCACTCACCCTCACTCACCCTCAACCCCTCACCCTCACCCTCACTCACCCTCACCCACACTCACCCTCATCCTCACTCACCCTCAACGCCTCACCCTCACTCACCCTCAACTCCTCACCCTCACCCTCACTCACCCTCACCCACACTCACCCTCACTTACCCTCAATGCCTCACCCTCACTCACCCTCAACACCTCACCCTCACCCTCACCCTCACTCACCCTCACTCACCCTCAACCCCTCACCCTCACTCACCCTCAACCCCTCACCCTTTCACCCTCAACCCCTCACTCACCCTCACTCTCACTCACTCTCACTCTCACTCACCCTCACTCACCCTCAACCCCTCCCCCTCACCCTCACTCACCCTCACCCTCACTCACCCTCAACACCTCACCCTCACTAACCCTCAACCCCTCACTCACCCTCACTCTCACTCACCCTCACTCACCCTCAACACCTCAGCCTCACCCTCACTCACCCTCACCGTCACCCTCACCCTCATTCACCCTCAACCCCTCATGCCATTTTGAAGGGTAACTTGGAGCAAACAGTTGAAGTCGAATTACAGTAAGGGAGAAAATGGCGTCTGGAAACGTGATGTTTTTTTAACAAAACTCCTATAGTTTACATACCATGCCGTACAGACACACCAACAACAATTCCAGTATTTAAAACTACCCACAGACACATTCAAGGGCCGCATCCTCAGCAATGCTCACGATTTTCATAATAAAAATAACAACACAACTTTGATGGCAAATATTGCATCCAGCCTCTGACCCATTCAGCACCATACATCAGCTCATAACATTTCGCCACATCTGTCTCTACATTTATGTATTGCCAGACAAATCAGCCACCATATTTATCATTCTACAACCCGTACACACACACACACAGAACAACAATTACAGTATTTACAAGTAGCCACACACACATTAAGGGACGCCTCCGCAGCAAAGTTTTGTTTTTACAAGACGTACACACACAACAACAACAATTCCTGCATTTAAAACTACCCACAGACACATTCAAGGGCCACATCCTCAGCAATGCTCACGATTTTCATAATAAAAATAACGACACCACTTTAAGGGTGTCGTTATTTTTGCACCCTCACCCTCACTCACCCTCACCCTCACTCACCCTCAACCCCTCACCTACCCTCACCCTCACTCACCCTCAACCCCTCACCCTCACGCACTCAACACCTCACACTCACTCACCATCAACATCTCACCCTCACTCACCCTCAACACCTCACCCTCAACCCCTCACCCTCAACCACTCACCCTCAACCACTCACCCTCACCCACCCTCACTCACCCTCAACCCCTCACCCTCACTCACCCTCAACCCCTCACCCTCACTCACCCTCAACTCCTCACCCTCAACACTTCACCCTCAACCCCTCACTCACTCTCAATCTCACTCACCCTCACTCACCCTCAACCCCTCCCCCTCACCCTCACTCACCCTCACCCTCACTCACCCTCAACACCTCACACTCACTAACCCTCAACCCCTCACCCTCACCCTCACACCCTCAAACCTTCACCCTCAAACCCTCACTCACCCTCACTCTCACTCACCCTTAACACCTCAGCCTCACCCTCACTCACCCTCACCCTCACTCGCCCTCAACCCCTCACACTCACTCACCCTCAACCCCTCACCCACACCCTCAACCCTTCACCCTCAACCCCTCACTCACCCTCACTCACCCTCAACACCTCAGCCTCACCCTCACTCACCCTCACTCACCCTCAACACCTCACAATCACTCACCCTCACTCACCCTCAACCCCTCACCCTCACTCACCCTCACCCACACTCACCCTCAACACCTCACCCTCACTCACCCTCACCCACCCTCACCCTCACTCACCCTCAACGCCTCACCCTCACTCACCCTCAACACCTCACACTCACTCACCCTCACCCTCTCTCACCCTCAACCCCTCACCCTCTCACCCTTACTCACCCTCACCCACACTCACCCTCACTCACCCTCACTCACCCTCACGCACCCTCAACCCCTCACCCTCACTCACCCTCACCCACACTCACCCTCACCCACACTCACCCTCAATGCCTCACCCTCACTCACCCTCAACCCTCACCCTCACTCACCCTCACCCACACTCACCCTCACTCACCCTCAACGCCTCACTCTCACTCACCCTCAACACCTCACCCTCACTCACCCTCACTCAGCCTCAACCCCTCACCCTCACTCACCCTCAACCCCTCACCCTTTCACCCTCAACCCCTCACTCACCCTCACTCTCACTCTCACTCACCCTCACTCACCCTCAACCCCTCCCCCTCACCCTCACTCACCCTCACCCTCACTCACCCTCAACACCTCACCCTCACTAACCCTCAACCCCTCACCCTCAAACCCTCAACCCTTCACCCTCACTCACCCTCAACGCCTCACCCTCACTCACCCTCAACACCTCACACTCACTCACCCTCACCCTCTCTCACCCTCAACCCCTCACCCTCTCACCCTTACTCACCCTCACCCACACTCACCCTCACTCACCCTCACTCACCCTCACGCACCCTCAACCCCTCACCCTCACTCACCCTCACCCACACTCACCCTCACCCACACTCACCCTCAACGCCTCACCCTCACTCACCCTCAACCCCTCACCCTCACTCACCCTCACCCACACTCACCCTCACTCACCCTCAACGCCTCACTCTCACTCACCCTCAACACCTCACCCTCACTCACCCTCACTCAGCCTCAACCCCTCACCCTCACTCACCCTCAACCCCTCACCCTTTCACCCTCAACCCCTCACTCACCCTCACTCTCACTCTCACTCACCCTCACTCACCCTCAACCCCTCCCCCTCACCCTCACTCACCCTCACCCTCACTCACCCTCAACACCTCACCCTCACTAACCCTCAACCCCTCACTCACCCTCACTCTCACTCACCCTCACTCACCCTCAACACCTCAGCCTCACCCTCACTCACCCTCACCCTCACCCTCACCCTCAACCCCTCATGCCATTTTGAAGGGTAACTTGGAGCAGACAGTTGAAGTCGAATTACAGTAAGGGAGAAAATGGCGTCTGGAAACGTGATGTTTTTTTAACAAAACTCCTATAGTTTACATACCATGCCGTACACACACACCAACAACAATTCCAGCATTTAAAACTACCCACAGACACATTCAAGGGCCGCATCCTCAGCAATGCTCACGATTTTCATAATCAAAATAACAACACAACTTTGATGGCAAATATTGCATCCAGCCTCTGACCCATTCAGCACCATACATCAGCTCATAACATTTCGCCACACCTGTCTCTACATTTATGTATTGCCAAACAAAATCATCGACCATCTTTCTCATTCGCCCACTGGATTTTAACGTTGCCACACACACATTAATGGACGCATCCGCAGCAATGTTCAGTATTTTCATACTAAACATAAACGCCACAACTTTGAGCCTGTATATTACAAGAGTTGTAGGTTTAAAAGTGAAACTGTGTATACTTTGGAAGCTTTATATATGCCATTTTTAAGGGTAACTTGGAGCAGACAGTTGAAGTCGAATTACACTAAGGAAAAAAAAATGAATGCCCTTTGCTTTGTCAGTTGCGAGCGAACTCTTATGTGCGATTAAGGGAGTTGCCCAGGGAAGTCTACTGTCGCGCCAATGTCGAAACTCCATCTGCATACACATTCAAACATTCACACTTCCAAGTCGCGCACATCAGCTAGTGTGACTTTTCCTTGGGGCAAGGGAAGGACTAAAAGCTTTGATCCTTTCTTAAACCAAAAACAAAAAAAAAAAGTTTCTTGCATCGTTACCCCCTATTTAAGCAGAGGGACGGGTCACTTTAAGTCATACTCTGTTTTTACCTGCGACGACAGAACTCGGACTTACAGAACGACGCTGTACTTGCTGCTATCGACCAACAGCCACTGAAAAACTACGCCATTCAATCTTAGAAAGTAAGTGCATGGAACTTTTATTTCTATACATCTAAGGGACAGCATTGATAAATTTACTTCCGTTTATTAGAACGGTTACTATATCAACATTGCACCTGTGTTAAATTATTGTGCAACATGTTCTTTGGGAAAACTAAATTTTCTATGGTAATACTTAGCAAAGGACTACGTAATTTCTCAAGCAGGTCATACCTTTGTTTAAACCTACCGATACATATTTCTTTTTTTTTTATCGTTATATCTTGTAGGTTATTCGTACGCATTCAACATTTCCTTGCTAGGGGGAAAGAAACGGCGCACCAACATATATCATGTAAGTACAGCCAACTGTTCACTCTGCTACACAGTTTGCCCTTTCGTTCATAACACTTCGACTCGCCACACAGAACATTTCTTCCAATAATTCAAGGCACAACATAAGTTTGACACACACCCTCTCGTACATCTCCTTGTGTTACCTTTTCACGCACACACAACTAACAAGACTTACTAAATTACAAGCACGACATATTGATTGCAAGCACAACTTCAGGTTACTTTACACTATCAACAAGATCAACAGTACCCACAGCTTCAGCTTGCACCTAACACACAAAAACGCACACACATTATCACATTCACATGCATAGGAACAAACATCCCCGTTACACCATGCGAACAACATTCGATACTTTTTTTAATAAAACAAACACTCGACACACACTTTCGGAACATTCGGCCGCAATCTCATATCATAACAGTTCGCCACACTCCCAGGAACATTTCGTTCACAACTTCAACTACCTACATTACTTGCACACTAACTGGGTACACTTTCAATATTACACGCAAACCGCATTCATTCTCAGATTTAATGCAACACAGTAACCAGTCCAAGTTACAAGATGACACATACACACCTTTTTTTACGTCTGTTACTATTACCTTTTCACGCACACACGGTTAAAAACACATACTATATAACACGCACGCCGAATTGAGTGCGACCACAACAGAACACTCATTACGCTTTTATTCACAGCTTCACAGCAAGACAGTAAACAGGATGATCGGACTCAAGAGTGAACAGAGCTGCAGCTTACACTAATCACACACACCCTGTCATATTAGCTTTCAATATTACACGCAAACCGCATTCATTCTCAGATTCAATGCAACACAGTAACCAGTCCAAGTTACAAGATGATACATACACACCTTTTGTTTACGTCTCTTAGTATTAACTTTTCACGCACACACGGTTAAGAACACATACTATATCACACGCACGCCGAATTGAGTGGGACCACAACAGAACACTCATTACGCTTTTATTCACAGCTTCACAGCAAGACAGTAAACAGGATAATCGGACTCAAGAGTGAACAGAGCTGCAGCTTACACTAATCACACACACCCTGTCACATTAGGCAAAACACTAACTGCCACCCTTATACAGCACGTGCGACTCCAACGCAATCTAAGATCATACCACTTTGCATCGGTGGGGGCAGGGTCAGTGGGTAAGGGTCGGGGCTACAGCAACAACATAAAACTGACCATGAGGTTAATCACAGGACCCTGCAGCCGAAGGCTTCGTCCACTGAGCCCTCACGGCATACACACAATTCTCTCTCTCTCTTTCTCTCTCGGTCTCCCTCCCTCTCTATAGCTCTCTCTCCCTCTCTCTAGCTCCCCCTCCCTCTCTCCTGTCTTCCTCTGTCTCACTCTAACTGTGTTACTCCCTCTGTCTCACTCCCTCTCTCTCCCTCCCCCTCTCTCTCCCTCCCTCTCTCCCTCCCTCCCTCTCCGTCTCCCTCCCTATCACTCTCCGTCTCACTCCCTTTCCCTTCCTCTCCCTCCATTTCCCTTCCTTTCCCTCACTTTCCCTCCCTCTCCATCTCCCTCACTCTCCCGCCCTTTTACTCCCTCTCCATTTCCCTCCCCTTCACTCCCTCTCTGTCTTTGTACATTACTTGCACACTAACTGGGTACACTTTCCATATTACACGCACACCGCATTCATTTTCAGATTCAATGCAATACAGTAACTAATCCAAGTTACAAGATGACACACACACACCTTTTTTTACGTCTCTCACTATTAACTTTTCACGCACACACTCACTCCCTCTCCGTCCCCAACAACAATTCCAGCATTTAAAACTACCCACAGACACATTCAAGGCCCGCATCCTCAGCAATGCTCACGATTTTCCTAATAAAAATAACGACACTACTTTAAGGGAGTAGTGTCGTTATTTTTGCACCCTCACTCACCCTCACCCACACTCACCCTCACCCTCACTTACCCTCAACGCCTCACCCTCACTCACCCTCAACGCCTCACACTCACTCACCCTCACCCTCACTCACCCTCAACGCCTCACCCTCCCTCACCCTCACTCACCCTCACCCACACTCACCCTCACTTACCCTCAACCCCTCACCCTCACTCACCCTCACCCACACTCACCCTCATCCTCACTATCCCTCAACGCCTCACCCTCACTCACCCTCAAACCCTCACCCTCACTCACCCTCACTCACCCTCAACCCCTCACCCTCCCTCACTCACCCTCACCCACACTCACCCTCAACGCCTCACCCTCCCTCACCCTCACTCACCCTCACCCACACTCACCCTCACTTACCCTCAACCCCTCACCCTCACTCACCCTCACCCACACTCACCCTCATCCTCACTCACCCTCAACCCCTCACCCTCACTCACCCTCACTCACCCTCAACCCCTCACCCTCCCTCACCCTCACTCACCCTCACTCATCCTCACCCTCACTCACCCTCACCCCCTCACCCTCACTCACCCTCACCCACACTCACCCTCATCCTCACTCACCCTCAATGCCTCACCCTCACTCACCGTCAACCCCTCACCCTCACTCACCCTCACTCACCCTCAACCCCTCACCCTCACTCACCCTCAACCCCTCACCCTCAACCCTTCCCCCTCAACCCCTCACTCACCCTCAATCTCACTCACCCTCACTCACCCTCACTCACCCTCAACCCCTCCCCCTCACCCTCACCCTCAACACCTCACCCTCACTAACCCTCAACCCCTCACCCTCACCCTCACACCCTCAACCCTTCACCCTCAACACCTCACTCACCCTCACTCACCCTCACTCACCCTCAACACCTCAGCCTCACCCTCACTCACCCTCACTCACCCTCAACCCCTCACCCTCACTCACCCTCAACCCCTCACCCTCACTCACCCTCATCCACACTCACCCTCATCCTCACTCACCCTCAACGCCTCACCCTCACTCACCCTCAACACCTCACCCTCACTCACCCTCAACCCCTCACCCTCACTCACCCTCAACACCTCACCCTCAACCCTTCACCCTCAACGCCTCACTCACCCTCAATCTCACTCACCCTCACTCACCCTCAACCACTCCCCCTCACCCTCACTCACCCTCACCCTCAACACCTCACCCTCACTAACCCTCAACCTCTCACCCTCACCCTCACACCCTCAACCCTTCACCCTCAACCCCTCACTCTCACTCACCCTCACTCACCCTCAACACCTCAGCCTCACCCTCACTCACCCTCACCCTCACTCTCACTCTCAGTCACCCTCAACCCCTCACACTCACTCACCCTCACCCTCACTCACCCTCAACCCCTCACCCTCACTCACCCTCACCCACACTCACCCTCTCTCTCCCTCTCTCTCCCTCTCTCTAGCTCCCCCTCCCTCTCTCCTGTCTTCCTCTTTCTCACTCTAACTGTGTTACTCCCTCCGTCTCCCTCCCCCTCTCTCTCCCTCCCTCTCTCCCTCCCTCCCTCTCCGTCTCCCTCCCTATCACTCTCCGTCTCACTCCCTTTCCCTTCCTCTCCCTCCATTTCCCTTCCTTTCCCTCACTTTCCCTCCCTCTCCCTCCCTCTCCATCTCCCTCACTCTCCCTCCCTTTTACTCCCTCTCCATTTCCCTCACCTTCACTCCCTCTCTGTCTCTGTACATTACTTGCACACTAACTGGGTACACTTTCAATATTACACGCACACCCCATTCATTCTCAGATTTAATGCAACACAGTAACCAGTCCAAGTTACAAGATGACACACACACACCTTTTTTTACGTCTCTCAGTATTAACTTTTCACACACACACTCACTCCCTCTCCGTCCCCCTCCCCCTCCCTTTTCCTCCCACTCCCTCTCTCTCCCTCTATCATCTCACCCTGCCTGTGTGCCAGCCGTGGCGCACACACTCACAGCAGCACCAGAGCTCTTAACAGGTCTTTAAAAGACCATTTACATGCTAATGTGGCCTTTACGGGAAAAATTAGAAAAGATAAATTTTAACCATCATTTTTTTTTTCTCCTTTCAGATTATTAAAACAACAACAAAAGAAACACAAGTTAAGGTAAATACTACTTTGCCAGTTAGCGGAAAAATTGTCAAAAGTTCATACCTTACAGTCCCCCAAAAAATTAGGTACTTGGAAAACGTTATTAATTTACATTTGTTGCTAAGAACATTTTAGTATAACATATAAAATGCAGAGATGCTTGAAAGCAAGTTACCATCAAGGGAATAGCAAATTTAATAGCAAATCACAAGGTAAGCAATGCTTACCAAATAGTGTTTTTGCTGTCTTGCACAATTTATGCAAGCCAGTAACTACTTGGAACTCTAATGATCTGCATTATATAATGGACCGTGGGGACGCTTTATATCTACAAATGCATTCTATTAACAAAGAAACACTTATGCATCCAGATGACCTGCCAAGGTATATAGACCACAATCAAGAGATATATTCACTTTTGCTACGGAACGCTTACTACGGTGATGTCCTTAAACGTTTTGATAAAGCCTACCCAGATATTAGCACAGCATTAAATGTTACTCTTAATAAGCACTGTGGTGTTATACTTTGTATGAATGTTTATGTTATAGCTATTTTCAAACATATGCAATCATACTTTGTATTTGATTCACATAGTAGGGACCATGAAGGCATGCCTCATTCAAACGGAACATGTGTTACAATTGCATTTCATTCTTTTGAAGGGATGATTCAATATGTTGTGAAACTAGCATATAACTTTACACATCAGGCTGAGCAATGTGTCCAATTTGAATTAACACCAATAGATATAAAAGTCATTAAGAGGAAATCATTTACAAAAGCACTTACAGTGCACAAGAAAAATAGTCACCTACCGCAAGAAAGAAAAATTTGGGTACATACTACTGAATGTACTCCTAATCAGACTATAACATCAACAACAATGTCTTCAGATAATTTACAGAATCAAAGTAAGGGAGGGAATAGCAATACTAATCATTTAGCACAATTACCAGGGAATAGTAAATCTATACAGGGAACAAATAAACAGTCTCTGAAAAGAAAAAGGGATTCAAGTACATGTCCAACTAAAGTTGTAAAAAGAAAAAAAGTTAATGCAGCTGAAGAAGACATTACCAACAGTCAACTAATTGGTATTGATAAAAACAGACCAAGATTAACGCAGGGCCAAAGCCAGAAACGAGGTAAACAAATCCATACAATCATTCGCAAATTCCACCGTGAAATATTGCATGGCCCGGAATACATTTGTACTCTTTGCAATCAATTGTGGCATAAACAAACGGTGAAAAATATACGCAGTGTTAGCCAATCCGAAATTTTCAAAAAGTGTAACATTAGTAACAAGAAAACAAATTTTATTTGTAGGACTTGCTATTATTACATTCGCAAAAATAAAATACCACCATGTTCTATTGTAAATGGCATGGGGTTCCCAAATGTACCAGTTGAATTAGAATTATATGATTTAGAAGAAAGATTAGTTTCACCTAGGATACCATTCTTACAAATTCGGACTCTGCCACGCGGTTTTCAAAAATCATTATCAGGTGCAGTAGTTAATGTACCTGCAGATGTTATGACAACTGTTACCATTTTACCAAGGCAAATTAACGACGCCATGACAATCCCAGTGAAATTAAAAAGGAAATTAGTCTATAAATCATATACACATTATGAGAATATTAGACCAAATACAGTAAAAAAGGCAGCTACATGGCTAGCTAAAAATAGTACAATGTTTAATGAATATGGTGTTACTATTAACCCTGACTGGGAGTATATACCTCCAGAAATAGAATCTCACAATGAGACTTCGGAGACAAACAATTCATCTGATAGTTCAGACAACATAGAAGCTGGGAATTTGGATACTATGTTAACAAATGAAACAATTACTAGTAATTCGGTGAATGTGTTAAGTTTAGCTCCAGCTGAACATAACACGCCAAGAGGTTTATATGAGGATAAAGATTCAGAGTTTTTGGCTTTCCCTACTATTTTTTGTGGTGAACGAAGGCCTAACAATAAGGAAAGACACATACCGGTACATTATAGTACTATTTGCCAAGCTGAGTTAAGGAGTTATGATAGAAGAGTCGCTAAATCTATTACTAATGTGTTTTTTAAACTGAAGAAATTACATATTAAGCAGATCCAGGGTAAAATCAACATTTCCATCAGGAAACATTTTACAGATGGGAATAAAATAACTGCTAAAGACATAAAATATAATATTGGCAATGTTTTACAGTTTAATGAGGGTTACAAAGTATTAAAAACTATACGCAGTTCACCTCCATATTGGGAAGGTTGCAAAAAAGATATTTTTGCAATGATAAGGCAACTTGGCATACCCACTTTCTTTTTGACTTTATCTGCTGCCGAAACAAAATGGCACCATTTAATAAATATACTATTGAGAGTTAGAAACTTAAAGGAATGTACAGAGGAAGAATTCTTAAACATGTCTTGGGAAACTAAAAGTAAATTAATACAAGAAGATCCAATAACATGTGCAAGACAGTTTGACTATCAAGTTAGGAAATTCTTTAATTGTGTTTTGCTGAATGGCACTAATCCAATTGGGGAAATAGTAGACTACTTTTACAGAGTCGAATTCCAACAAAGAGGTTCTCCACATATACATGCATTACTCTGGATAAACAAAGCACCACTGTATGGTGTTTCACCAGTGGAAGAAGTCAATAGCTTAATTGACAAATATATCACTTGTCATAAGTCTGAGAACCCTATTTTACAACCGTTAATAAATCTACAAAGGCATGGTCACACAAAAAATTGCAGACGTAAACAGCAACGGACATGCAAATATCAATATCCAAAATATCCAATGTCAAGAACGCTCATATTAGAGCCATTAACACTTGAGGAGACAAATAAGCAATGGCAAGATAATATTAAAATAATACATGAAGCTATGAATAATACTACTTTTATTACACTTTCTTTTGAGGAATTTTTAGACTTCATTAAAATGGATGATAAAGAATATATTACTTCAATACAAACTAGCTTACAAAAAACAACTATTTTTTTTAAAAGAACACCAGGCGAATGCTTCATCAATAACTACAATAGTACTCTTTTAGAAGCTTGGCGAGCAAACATAGACTTGCAGTTTATACTGGACCCTTATGCTTGTGCTGTCTACATTATCTCATATATCAGTAAATCGCAAAGAGGAATTAGCAAACTTCTAGCGCAAGCTGCTAAAGAGGTAACAAGCAATAGTAATATCAAAGATCAACTTAAACACATAGGAAACAAATTCCTCAACTGCACAGAAATTAGTGCTCAAGAAGCAGCATATCTAATTCTTCAAATACCATTACGGAAAAGCTCACGATCATTTGTATTTATTAATACTAGCCGTCCAGAGAAAAGAACTTATTTAATGCGTGATATCGAAACGATTAATAACTTGCCAGAAAATTCAACTGACATTCAATGTGAAAATATTATTATTAAGTACTGCAAACGGCCACAATCATTAGAGATGTGCACGTTAGCAGACTATGCTGCTAATTTCAACTATGTGAAGAAAAAAACACATGGGAGAGAAATCAATGATTGCGAAGATTTACTTGCAGAACAAAACTTTTACAGCTCAGATGAGGAAGAATTAGAAATAGAATGTAGTAACGGAAATAAAGAACAACAGAAACAGAATTATGATTATGCTTTAAATAAGCGCAGACAAGGGAAAATAATACGCTTTTGCAGATTTAGCAAAAATAATGAACCAGAAGAGTATTATAGAGAAATATTAATGTTGCACTATCCATGGAGGGAAGAACAGAAAATACTAATCAACAAAGAAACTTACTATGATAGGTATCTGAAAGTTAAAACATTTGTTGACACACAACTAAAAATCTACAACAAACAGCATGGCGAAGTTACAAACATTATTCATGAACAGTGTCATGAAAATTTAATTTCACCTCCTCTATCACCAACTGTTAATATACAGACAGAAGACCAAAATCCTGAAAATAATAATAGATATGATTTGGCTCTAGATTTAGGAATTAGAACTACAACCGAAGAACAAAGCTCAACTAACGTTATTTTACCCAATGATAAATACCAACAACTTATGCAAAACTTAACGGAAGAACAACTTAAATTTGTTTACCATCACTTGCATTGGTTTAAAACTACAAGCACTCCATGCTATACTTTTTGCACCGGAGGGGCTGGTGTTGGGAAAAGTTTTGTAATATCTGCACTATATCAAACTTTACTACGGTACTATAACACTAAGGCAGGTGAAAATCCTGATAATGTTTATATCTTACTTACTGCTCCAACAGGAAAGGCTGCCCATAATATTAATGGGAAAACACTGCATAGCACTTTCAAAATACCTGTGTCGCAAAGTTTGACTTATAAGCAACTGAGTCATAAACATAGAACTGCTCTACAAATGGAAATGATGCATGTTAGAGTTGTTATTATTGATGAAATTTCAATGGTAGGACACAATATGTTAAATTTTATACATAACAGGCTTCAAGAAATAAAATCATCTAATGAACCATTTGGAGGAATTTCAATTTTAGCCATTGGTGACTTTTACCAATTAAAACCTGTATTTGACAGATACATTTTTCAGGATTCTACACAGTTGTATGGTCCTTTAAGTGCTAACTTATGGAAAGAACATTTTAAAATTTTTGAATTAACAAAAATTATGCGCCAAAAAGAAGATCTTCAATTTGCTCAATTACTAAACCGGTTGAGAGAAGGCAAGCATACTGAAGAAGATATTTCACAAATTAAGCAAAGGGAAATACAACCTGATGAGAGTTTATTAGAAACAATTCCATATATCATGTCAACTAATATAGAAGTTAATGAAATTAACAAAAAGGTTTTGGAAAAACATTGCAAAGATTATCCAGTCTACATAACAGTAGCAAGCGATACCGTCAGTTCTGATTTGTCTGAAAATGTGAAAAAAACTATTCTTAAGCAACTGCCAAAAGATCCACAGAAAACAATGGGCCTTTCACATACATTACACATTGCCTTACAACTTCGTTATGATTTAAGTTGCAATGTGGATGTCAATGATGGTTTAACAAAAGGCGCAACTGGTGTGGTACAATTAGTTGAATTGATTAACAATACACCTATTATTGTTTGGTTGTTATTTGACAATCAGAGTATAGGACAAACAACTAGACAACAATATAAACACTTATATCATTCACAAATACAAAATACATGGACACCAATACATGCTATAGCTAGACATTTTCAATACACTAAGAAATTTATTACCATTATACGGAAGCAATTTCCTTTACGCCAAGCATCAGCACGCACTATACATCGCACACAAGGTGCAACTCTCGAACCACTTTATATACACTTTAATAACAGCAAGATTCATCATTTGCATTATGTTGCTATTAGCAGGGCAAAATCAATACAAAATGTATATGTACACAATTTTGATGAAGGTAAAATTTTAGTACATCCACAAGTTAATGAGGAAATGCACAGATTAAGGACAGAAATGCCACTTGAAATACATATCCCACAGTTACATACATACAGTGCACATTTCAATATCATTGCACACAATATAAGATCACTACAGAAAATTTTTACATCTATGATAGCGGATAGGAATATATTACAAGCAGACATTATTTGCTTAACTGAGATCAACACTACAAGAAAGGCTACAGCTACTGATTTTACGATAGAACAATACCATCACATTATATTTGATAAATTTCATACATACAACACAAACCATGGAATTATTATGTACTACAAAAAAGATTTATTTATATTGCCTATTTATGAGACACATGAAGGGATAGACATTTTACATTTTACTGTACATATTTATAACACGGATTACCTTATTATTATTTTATACAAACCACCCCAAAAAAGTATAACTTCTCTTTTGGATTTTATCACAAATATTACGGATTTTTACCCCACACACAAATTGATCATTATAGGGGATTTCAATGTGGATGTATCTCAACAAAATGCAAACACCAAGCAATTACTTGGATTCTTTGAAGCAAAATTACAATGTCAACAACTCATTAACAGTTACACAACTAACTACCAATCCATTTTAGATCATATATATACAAATGAACAACTACACAACTATGGTACTTTAGAATGCTATTACAGTGATCATAAAGCAATATGGGTTTGTATTTAACATGTTATAACACATTTTCTATTTCAGAAGATGTCTATTGAAGAAATCATGAACATTAATACCGATGACAACAAACCATATCAGAAACCCATACGAGTTAATGTCATCAACTGCTCTGGAAAAACTACTTACAAAAATGCAAAACAAGAACAAAAAATTCTATTTCATTTGGCTCTAGCAGATAAAACTGGAACCATGAAATGTACTTGTTATCAAGAAAATTTATATGAGCAAACTAAAAGTAACTGTGGACTACTGATACACAACTTTATCATCAAAAACAAAACAATTTTAATTACTAAGCAAACTAAAGTAACAAAATTTCCCGCTATGAAAATTGAGGAGGGCCTGATCCAACAAGCAAAGAACATTTTGCATCCGCCTGCACCATCGGCTTCTCCCATTAAGGAAATAAAACGTGCAAGTCTAAAAAGTCTTATGACCGTTTCAGGGACAATAATTGCCGTAAGTATGAACGCAAACATGTCATCATGTCAACTAAAAAAAACATTGGAAATGCAATAGGTCTCGCATTAGAAAAGTTGGACTTATTGGTATTGTAAATGACATATCTTATTTATTTGTTGGTTTTTAAAATTGCAAGTCTAAAAAGTCTTATGACTGTTTCAGGGACAATATGTGCCGGAAGTATGAACGCAAACATGTCATCATGTCTACTAAAAAAATGCATAGTTGGCTTACACACACATTACACCTTTAGTAACTTCACTAACAAGCTCAAAACACATAGCATTATACACTCTTTCACACTATGTAGAAAGTACGAGTTTTGAAAACTATAATATGCCAGTGCTTTGCTGTATACTACAAATACAAGTACTCTCTACAAAGCCATTTTTAGAAATAAATAATGCAATCTTTTAGAAAGGATGTTCATTTGGGTCCTTAAATATGATACCTTATATTGCCATTCATACAACGCACTAGTACTATGTGTTTTTACAGTCACTATTTAATACAATGCTTACTTTTTGTGTAGGAAGAGGACGCAAAGACTGTCTTTATCAATGGGCAAGATACCCCACTGAAATCGATTACTTTAAAAGATGCAACAGATGACATAAAAGTGACACTGTGGAGAGAAGCATCACTATTTACAATACATCTTGGAGATTATGTTACCCTCACTCACGTAACTGTCCATGAATTCAATGCACAGAAAATATTGAATACAACGCGCCATAGCAAAATGGAGGTAAGCACAACAAACCCAACATTTTGGGAATATCTCTTTCAGCCACTCTGGGCCTTTCACCCACTCTGGCCCTTGCACCCACTCTGGGCCTTGCACCCACTCTGGGCCTTGCACCCACTCTGGGCCTTGCACCCACTCTGGGCCTTGCACCCACTCTGGCCCTTTCACCCACTCTGGCCCTTTCACCCACTCTGGCCCTTTCACCCACTCTGGCCCTTTCACCCACTCTGGCCCTTTCAGCCACTCTGGGCCTTTCACCCACTCTGGGCCTTTCACCCACTCTGTCCCTTTCACCCACTCTGTCCCTTTCACCCACTCTGTCCCTTTCACCCACTCTGTCCCTTTCACCCACTCTGGGCCTTTCACCCACTCTGTCCCTTTCACCCACTCTGTCCCTTTCACCCACTCTGTCCCTTTCACCCACTCTGGCCCTTTCACCCACTCTGGCCCTTTCACCCACTCTGGCCCTTTCACCCACTCTGGCCCTTTCACCCACTCTGGCCCTTTCAGCCACTCTGGGCCTTTCACCCACTCTGTCCCTTTCACCCACTCTGTCCCTTTCACCCACTCTGTCCCTTTCACCCACTCTGTCCCTTTCACCCACTCTGGGCCTTTCACCCACTCTGGGCCTTTCACCCACTCTGTCCATTTCACCCACTCTGTCCCTTTCACCCACTCTGGCCCTTTCACCCACTCTGGCCCTTTCACCCACTCTGGCCCTTTCACCCACTCTGGCCCTTTCACCCACTCTGGCCCTTTCACCCACTCTGGCCCTTTCACCCACTCTGGCCCTTTCAACAAGTCTGGCCCTATCACCCACTCTTGCCCTTTCAACAAGTCTGGCCCTATCACCCACTCTGGCCCTATCACCCACTCTGGCCCTTTCACCCACTCTGGCCCTTTCACCCACTCTGGCCCTCTCACCCACTCTGGGCCTTGCACCCACTCTGAGACTTTCACTCTGGGCCTTTCACCCACTCTGGGCCTTTCACCCACTCTGGCCCTTTCACCCACTCTGGCCCTTTCACCCACTCTGGCCCTTTCACCCACTCTGGCCCTTTCACCCACTCTGGGCCTATCACCCACTCTGGCCCTATCACCCACTCTGGCCCTATCACCCACTCTGAGCCTTTCACCCACTCTGTCCCTTTCACCCACTTTGTCCCTTTCACCCACTCTGTCCCTTTCACCCACTCTGGGCCTTACACAAAACATAAAGTATAAAAATGTACTAACTAATTGTTGCATTTGTTTTCTCTCAACAGGTAACAGCCCCACCACAGGAAAAGATGGACATTCAAATTTATGGCGTCGAACGCACCAAAGATGAAACTAGTATTATCACAATTAGGGTGACAAACACAGACGAATATCAATCAATGCCCATAGAAAATGAGATACTAATTAAATGGTTTATGTTAGATGATGAAGTTGACAACATCGGAGATGCGCTTGTACATTTTTTGCCGCAAACTTTTGAAGTGGTGTTTTGTAATGGGAAAATCATAAATATTCTTAAAGAAAAAGACGATGACATATGTTCAGACTAAAATTCGCATGTTGGCAGGCTATCATATTTTTGTACAAAGTTAAAAAATAAATATTTGTGTGTTTTACAAAAATAAAAAGGTGTGGAATACAAATTATAAACCTCTATGGAAATTTTTTCACTACAGAAGGGAAATTATAACTACTAATACACTCAATTAATACAACATAGTCACACCCACATACAACATTCAGCCAATCCATCTCACATAAAAAAAATACAAAATACACACACTCTGTAGCTTGCACGCACTGCAGTAGTATGTATGAATGAGACTGTTGGTGTGCTAAATACGCCTGTGCTGGTGCAGAGTGATGCTGTGTTGTTGCTCAATGTTACTGTGGGGGTGCAGAATGATAAGGTGGTATTGCTGCGTGTTGCATTGGTGGACATCAGTGATGACGTTGTTGGGAGAAGTGCAACTGTTGTGGTGCTGAGTTATGCTGTGGTGGTAATCATTGAACACCAACACAGCACCACTCATCACCAGCACAGAACAACACATCACAACAACAGCATTACTAAGCACCACACTAACATCACTCAGCAACACACCAACATCACTCTACACCACCACAACAGCATCATTCAACAACAACAACATACAAAAACACAAACACACATTACATTAAAATAAACATTAACACATGCAAAACACTCACATATGCCAATCACACCCTCACTCACCCTCACTCACCCTCAACCCCTCACCCTCACTCACCCTCAATCACACTCACTCACCCTCAACACCTCACCCTCACTCTCCCTCAACCCCTCACTCACCCTCAACACCTCACCCTCAAGCCCTCACTCACCCTCACGCTCACCCACCCTCACTCACCCTCAACGCCTCACCCTCACTCACCCTCAACCCCTCACTCACCCTCAGCCCCTCACCCTCACCCTCACTCACCCTCAACCCCTCACCCTCACTCACCCTCACTCACCCTCAACCCCTCACCCTCACTCATCCTCACTCACCCTCACTCACCCTCAACACCTCACCCTCACTCACCCTCAACACCTCACCCTCACCCTCACTCACCCTCACCCTCACTCACCCTCAACACACTATCACACTACAACCACACACAAACACTTACCACCACAGCACCACTCATCACCACTACAGCATTACTCAGCAGACAAAGGTCATACAATCAAAACATGTACGCTTTTAACAGGCACACACACCAACAGCTATCAATGGACGCTTTCACCAGGCATACACACACAACAGTCATCAGTACTGCAGTTGTATGTATGAATGAGACTGTTGGTGTGCGAAATACAGATGTGGGGGTGCAGAGTGATGCTGTGTTGTTGCTCAATGGTACTGTGTGGGTGCAGAATGATAAAGTGGTATTGCTGCGTGTTGCATTGGTGGACATCAGTGATGACGTTGTTGGGAAAAGTGCAACTGTTGTGGTGCTGAGTTATGCTGTGGTGGTAATCATTGAACACCAACACAGCACCACTCATCACCAGCACAGAACAACACATCACAACAACAGCATTAGTAAGCACCACACTAACATCACTCAGCAACACACCAACATCACTCTACACCACCACAACAGCATCATTCAACAACAACAACATACAAAAACACAAACACACATTACATTAAAATAAACATTAACACATGCAAAACACTCACATATGCCAATCACACCCTCACTCACCCTCACTCACCCTCAGTCACCCTCTACCCCTCACCCTGACTCACCCTCACTCACACTCACTCACCCTCAACACCTCACCCTCACTCACCCTCAACCCCTCACCCTCTACACCTCACTCACCCTCACGCTCACCCACCCTCACTCACCCTCAACACCTCACCCTCAACACCTCAGCCTCACTCACCCTCAACTCCTCACCCTCAACACCTCACCCTCAACACCTCACTCACCCTCACTCTCACTCATCCTCACTCACCCTCAACTCCTCACCCTCACTCACCCTCAACCCCTTACCCTCACTCACCCTCAATCCCTCACTCACCCTCAGCCCCTCACCCTCAACCCCTCACCCTCACTCACCCTCAACGTCACTCACCCTCAACCCCTCACCCTCACTCACCCTCACTCACCCTCAACACCTCATCCTCACCCTCACTCACCCTCACTCACCCTCAACCCCTCACCCTCACCCTCACTCACCCTCACTCACCCTCAACACACTATCACACTACAACCACACACAAACACTTACCACCACAGCACCACTCATCACCACTACAGCATTACTCAGCAGACAAAGGTCAGACAATCAAAACATGTACGCTTTTAACAGGCACACACACACCAACAGCTATCAATAGGCACTTTCACCAGGCATACACACACAACAGTCATCAGTACTGCAGTAGTATGTATGAATGAGACTGTTGGTGTGCGAAATACGGATGTGGTGGTGCAGAGTGATGCTGTGTTGTTGCTCAATGGTACTGTGGGGGTGCAGAATGATAAAGTGGTATTGCTGCGTGTTGCAGTGGTGGACATCAGTGATGACGTTGTTGGGAGAAGTGCAACTGTTGTGGTGCTGAGTTATGCTGTGGTGGTAATCATTAAACACCAACACAGCACCACTCATCAACAGCACAGAACAACACATCACAACAACAGCATTACTAAGCACCACACTAACATCACTCAGAAACACACCAACATCACTCTGCACCACCACAACAGCATCATTCAACAACAACACACTATCACACTACAACCACACACAAACACTTACCACCACAGCACCACTCATCACCACTACAGCATTACTCAGCAGACAAACGTCATACAATCAAAACATGTACGCTTTTAACAGGCACACACACCAACAGCTATCAATGGACGCTTTCACCAGGCGTACATACACAACAGTCATCAGTACTGCAGTAGTATGTATGAATGAGACTGTTGGTGTGCTAAATACGGCTGTGGTGGTGCAGAGTGATGCTGTGTGGTTGCTCAATGGTACTGTGGGGGTGCAGAATGATAAAGTGGTATTGCTGCGTGTTGCATTCGTGGACATCAGTGATGCCGTTGTTGGGAGAAGTGCAACTGTTGTGGTGCTGAGTTATGCTGTGGTGGTAATTATTGAACACCAACACAGCACCACTCATCACTAGCACAGAACAACACATCACAACAACAGCATTACTAAGCACCACACTAACATCACTCAGCAACACACCAACATCACTCTGCACCACCACAACAGCATCATTCAACAACAACACACTATCACACTACAACCACACACAAACACTTACCACCACAGCACCACTCATCACCACTACAGCATTACTCAGCAGACAAACGTCATACAATCCAAACATGTACTCTTTTAACAGGAACACACACCAACAGCTAGCAATGGACGCTTTCACCAGGCGTACACACACAACAGTCATCAGTGCATCCTTTCACCATGCATACACCCACACAAACAGGCATCAGTCCACGCTTTCAACAGTCACACACACCACCGGCCGTAAGTGCACGCTTTCTAACCACTTTTTTTTACGTAGCACACACAATTACAGCTATACAAGCATGCTTTGGTGCTGTACAGTACTGCAGTAGTATGTATAAATGAGACTGTGGGTGTTCTAAATACGGCTCTAGTGGGGCAGAGTGATGATCTGATGTTGCTCAATGGTACAGTGGGGGTGCAGAATGATAATGTGCTATTGCTGCGTGCTGCATAAATGGACATCAGTGATGCCGTTGTTAGGATCAGTGCTACTGTTGTGGTGCAGAGTTATACTGTGGTGGTAATCATTGGACAACACTCTACAACGACACTGCACCACTCATCCCCAACACTCATCAGCACTACAACATTACTCACCAGACAAACGTCACAAAAAAAAACATAAACAGTGCATACATACTACCAATAAAAATACTTCAATGTGAACAACAAAAGGACAATGCAAAGCTGCGAAACAAAACACGTACGGCGAAACGCAAAACAAAAATAGCTAACAGCAACATAAACATTTTTTTGGTACAGGAGGCGAGTTCAGACGGAAGTACACTACAGGACCCGCATACCAAAACCACACGCGCAAACATAACTCAATGCATGGCAAAAAACGAACTAAATAGCAGCCATTGGTAACATCCCAAAAAAAAATCTAAAGAAAGGAGCCGGACAGAACCAAAGTGCGAGCAAAGCAAGACCCCAAACAATAATTAGATTCATATCACAAAAAGCAAATTCATAAACAAAAGT
>NW_028243691.1:0-38970 GCF_964263255.1 Lissotriton vulgaris
GCAAATACCAACTTTCTAAAAGTGGTATTTTCAAACACAGAACATTAAATTAGACTTTACTAAAAGATGTATTTTATTATTCTGAGGTCAGGCATACTAAAATCGAATTTCTACCATGTTCCCTGAGTCTTTTAGGAATATAGAATGTAACAATTCCAACAGCCCATTCTGGCCTATGAGAACAGGTAGCCTTACAATAGTGAAAAGCGAAAATGACTGTAATTCACTATTAGGACATGCCACACACATTAGGGCTTGTCCTACTGTTGTGGTTACTTTCCCTTTAATAGAATCTTACCAGCTCTGCTTTTCCTGACATCATTATCAGAATGTTATGCTTTCTCCTGAAGAGTCAGTTGCTGTAATCTCCTGTTGATGGTTGTACCATTAAAGCTCTTCCTACAACTTAATTCTGCTTCTGAGCTTTTATCACTGGCGACGAGGGTCAAGGCTTGATTGAGGACAAGCACCTACAACCATCAACTCCCCTACCTTTGGAATTTTATTTTGGACTTGGATTTTTTTTTTCTCAAATTTTCGTTTTTCTGGCTATTGGACTACATTGATTACATTGGACACAGTATACTTATTTGGACTTGGTTTTTATCATCTGGATCATTATTCTACAGACTAACAGACTGACTTGGATTGGATTCTGTTTTCTAAGACTTTGTACACTGAATTGGCTGACTGTCTATCTAATCCTTTCTTGGACTGCTTTTGAAACAACATTGTCTTGCTGATTTGTGGCCTCAACGGAGAACATACAAATTCAGCATCTCCTTGGAAATCGCGCTGAATTTCCTAAAACAGGTACTGTCATTAATGCCTTTCCGCTACCTGTTGTTGTTTGAACTGCCATTGAACTGCCATCGCGTGTGCCTTCGCACGAGTCATCAGCGCGATTGCCTCATTCTCCTCGCTCCAGCAGTCTCAGGTGAGCGTGTGTCTCTGGTGAGCGTGTGCCTCGTTCTCTTCCTCGCTCCGGCGCTTCTGAGCAGTGCGTGTGCCATTACTTCTCCTCGTTTCCTCTCCCTGGCCGGCGCCTCGATTTTGACGTAGCTTGTCTGACGTCCTACGTATGACATCACCACGCAGCGGCCATTTTGAACTTGCCTAGCAACCACGTCGATGCGCACGGCAGCGCATATTATTTACCTTGACTACGGATTTCACTATGCCGATGCGCACGGCAGCGCTTATTATTTACCTTGACTACGGATTTCACTACGCCGATGCGCACGGCTGCGCATCTTAATCATCATATTTTCTGGCTACTACGCTGATGCGCACAGCAGAGCCTTACATCAAAACAAAACTTCGTTTTCCTTTTTCTACGCTGATGCGCACAGCAGCGCTACACATCAAAACAGCATTTTGTTTTTGTTTTCTTTCATGGTTGATGTGCACAACAGCACATTTTTTTTTCTTATTAATAGTAATTTACGAATGTGGGTACTTATGCAACTGTGCTATTCTACAATGTTTGGTTTGGACTATTTATTTTCTTCATAAGTATTGTATTCACCAGTCATTATATATTTTCTTTTCACTATTATTGTATAAACTTTTCCTGCATTTTACTCCAACAATTTTTATTATGGCTACTACCTCTAGCATGTCGCAGCCACCTCCATTTCTTTCAGAGGAAGGTGAACCTATTCTTCCTTGGAAGAGATGGAGGAATTTGTTTGATTCTTACTTGGTAGCCATTGGAGGGGAGAAGTTTTCGGCTTTCAGAAAACAAGCCATTTTGTTGCACAATTTGGGAGTGGAAGGTAGACATACGTATGACAGTATGGATACTATACCTATGGGTGGAGCTGATGGTGAACCTGCGGATGTTTTTGAGATGTCTATGACTATGTTGGAACAGTATTTTGGCCCAAGGATAAATGTTGTTTTGGAACGACATAGATTCTTTTCACGTGTTCAAGGTTCTCGTGAACGTGTTGGGACTTATGTTGCTGCTTTGAAGACTCTTTCACGCACATGTGATTTTGGTGACCTATCTGAATCTCTTGTTAGAGACCAACTTGTTCGATGCACGAACAGTTCTAGAGTTCAGGAGAAATTATTATCAAAAAATCCTTCATTAAAAGAGGCAGTAGCTATTGTAGAGGGTATGGAAAACACCTCTACATGGGTCAAAGAAATAAGAAAGAATAAAGAAGATGAGAGTCAAACTGTTAGTGATAATAAAAAGAAAACGTCCGACTCAGTACATATGTTAGGGGAGGATGAATTCAATGAATGTCTTGAAGAGGTGGCTAAAGTTAGTACTGGACCTAAAAGTAAACCTCCTCAAAGGAACTCAGTTTCTCAAAAGAGTTCTTTTGAAAATCGCCCTTCTTCCTCTAAAGATTCCATTGTTCCTAAAGACTCTCGTCAACGTCCTTTCACTATTCAGAAAATGCGTTGTTTTAGATGTGGGAGTTTCTTTCATACTTCCAATTTCCCTCAATGCTTTGCTAAAGACAGTATTTGCAACAATTGTGGTATCAAAGGCCACTATGCACGTGTATGTAGGTCTACCAAAAAGAGGGAAACAAATGAACCTGTTTCTGACGTTGTACGTACAGTGGTAATTTCTAGTGTTAGTAATGGAATGGTTGATTCAGAACACATTTTCATGCCATTCTGTGATATAGGAATTGACAAGTTTGTATTCAAACTTATGGCAGACTCTGGTTCCCCTTTTACCTTAATTGGAAACAAAATTTGGGATGAAGTTGTAGGTTTAGGAAATGTTCAGTTGTTACCTTCTGATATCTCTCCTTTCAGTTATAACAAATCTAAAATAGAGATACTGGGATACACTGTAGCTAACATTTCTTTCAAAGGAAAAAATATTTCTGGCAAAGTTTACATTGCCATCAGAGGTGACAATCTTCTTGGATGGCGGCACCAACATGATTTGGGAATCATCCTTAATCCAGGAGCTGACGATCCAAAGAACCAAGTCATGTTAAAGGAAGATTTTCCTGCTGCTTTTTTACCTATTACTTCTTCTCCTCAAATAGATTCTGTGTCTGGGCCTGAGAAATATTTTGATGATTATCCTAAGGTTTTCTCAGACACTCTGGGATGTCTGAAAGGTTTTGAGCACAGAATCATTCTCAAGAAATCTGCTAACCCGTGTGTGCACAAGGTGAGAAAGGTACCCAATATGATGCTTGAACCACTTAAGCTTGAAATTAAAAGATTGTTGAATTTGGGGGTGATTGAGGAGATCGAATTGTCTGAATGGTTAAGTCCAGTGGTTCTAGCACCCAAGGATGGTGGAAAGTCAATTAGGATGTGTGTGGACTTGCGTGGTCTAAATGAATGGATCTGGGTAAATCGACAGCCATTGCCCAACATAGCTGAGAGCATCAGCATTTTGAAAGGTGCAAGGGTATTTAGTGTACTCGATCTCTCTTCGGCTTACCATCAAATTGTATTACATAAAGACTGCAGACATTTAACATCTTTTGTTACACCATTGGGTGCTTATCAATTTCTACGCATGCCATTTGGTTTAGCTTCTGCTGATGCGTGTTTCCAAAGAGTAATGAAAATGGTTCTAGGTTGTCTTTAAAATGTCATGTTCTTTCAAGACGACATTTTGATGTATGGGATGGATGAGTGTGAACATGACAAAGTATTGAGATCTGTTTTGAACAAATTAGATGAGAGTGGTCTTACTGTGAAGAAGGAAAAATGTCGTATTGGTTTAAAATCTGTCACATATTTAGGACATGTTATTTCTGGTAGTGGAATCCAGCCCAAGTTAGAGTTAGCTGAGAGTATCATGAAGGCACCGACTCCTGTGGATAAAGATCAAGTCAAGTCATTTTTAGGCATGGCAGAATTTTATTCCAAGTTTGTCAAAGGTTTTGCAAGTCTGGTGGAACCCATTAGGGCTCTCTTAAAGAAGGGTGTTCATTTTGCTTGGTCTGTGGATTGTGAGAAAGCCTTTGTATTGGTTAAAAAGGAAATTGGTAAGATGCCTACTCTGGGCCATTTTGACTCAAAACTCAAAACTATTCTCACCACCGATGCCAGCCTTAAGGGTTTAGGTGCTGTACTTTCACAAGTTGTGAATGGTGAAGAGGTTGTTGTTGCTTTTGCATCTAGGGCCTTAAAAGATGCTGAGGTTAATTATTCCTGTATTGAGAGGGAAGCGTTGGCAGTATTTTGGTCAGTACTTCATTTTAAGTTTTATTTGTGGGGGATTCCGTTTGTTGTAAAATCAGATCACCGTCCCCTGGTTCAAATCTTTTTATGTCATCAAAGTGACCATATGACGCCTAGGTTGAAAAGATGGAGTGAAGGGTTGCAGGAATTCAACTTTAAGGTACAGTATATTCCTGGCTTGAACAATAAACCTGCTGATTGTCTTTCTTGTCTTCCCATTGAAAGGGATGTTGTCACAGAAAGTGTTTGCATAAATTGGGTTTTGGAGCCCAGCATTTCCAAGGAGGTTTGGTCACAGTGTGTTGCTGATGATGTCACTTTTCAGTTGCTTAAAAGTGTTATCAGAGGAGGTTGGCCACATTATGATAGTCTTGAGAATATGTTGAAGCCTTTTTGGACGGTAAGAGATGATTTAAACTTTGTGCAGGATAATTTGATGAGAGGTGACAGGGTTGTACCTCCAGCTGATTTGAGGGAGAGGGTTGTTAACCTAGCTCATGAAGGGCACTTAGGCAGAAACCTCACCAAAGCCCGTATTAGAGAGAGGTATTGGTGGCCCAGTATGGATCACATGGTTGAGACTGTTGTCAAAGATTGTCATTTGTGTGCTGTCAATGACAAATCACGTACCACTAGCCAATCACCGTTGTCTCCTGTTGAGGTTCCTGCTGCTGTGTGGACTAAATTGGGCCTGGACATTGCTGGTCCGTTTGAACTTATGCCCTCGCATGAAAGATTTGTTGTATTACTAGTTGACTATACTTCTAAATGGGTTGTTACCAAATGTATGAGTGTTGTTAATTCTAGAACTGTGATTGAATTTTTGAAAGAGATATTTGTGTCTGACGGTGTTCCAAAGTTCCTGCTCACTGACAATGGGGTGCAATTCACCTCCAGAGAGATGGATGATTTCCTAAAGGATCTGGGGATTATTCATCAGAAAACAGCTCTTTACTCTCCACAAGCGAATGGTCTCACCGAGAGGATGAATAGAGTTGTTAAAAGTTGTGCGCAGAGGGCTCTGGAATCCAAAGTCTCTTTCAGCAGTGTCTTGAGAGAGACGTGGTGGGCACACCGCACGACTCCCAATGCTGCCATGCAGAGATCTCCCTTCGAGGCTTTGAGAGGTAGATTAGCTTGTTCTAAGCTCAATCCTGTTTGGCTTCCTGAGAAAAGCTGTAATGACAGTGTGGAGAGAGAGGTGAGAAGGAGGGAAGTGTTGACAAATTATCAGCAGAAATACAAACAACGTTATGATGCTAAGATGGTTGTCAAACATAGGAAATGGAATGTGGGTGACAATGTCCTGGTGAAAAAACCCAAGTGTGGTCATAAAGGTGTTTCAAATTTCACCGGTCCTTTCACCATTGTTTCCATCAAAAAAAACGTTGTCACTTTGGATAATGGTTGCACTTGGAATATGTCTAGATTATCCAAGTGTGATGGTGTTAGTAATTATTCCAATACCGGTTCGAATTCCTCTTGTAATTCCGGTCCTTCTTCTTTTCCTTGTTTTCAGAATGTTGTTCCTAGGAGGCCTATACACCTTCCTCGGAAGTTCAATGATCATGTTATGTCTTAAGCATTTCTTATTTTCTGTCCTTGACCTTTTGTAATGTTTTCCATTTACTTTTCTTCTTTCTTTTATATTGGTAAGGGGATGTGTTGTGGTTACTTTCCCTTTAATAGAATCTTACCAGCTCTGCTTTTCTTGATATCATTATCAGAATGTTATGCTTTCTCCTGAAGAGTCAGTTGCTGTAATCTCCTGTTGATGGTTGTACCATTAAAGCTCTTCCTACAACTTAATTCTGCTTCTGAGCTTTTATCACCTACCCTATGCTTACAATGCACCCTGCCCTTGGGCCTACCATAGGGGTGACTAATATGAAGTTAAGGGAAGGTTTAGGGACTGGCAAGTGGGTGCACTTGCCCAGTCAGCATGACAGTACCAGACTGCATGCAGGTTCTTCAATGGCAGACCTTAGACACGTTTTACAGGGCTGCTTCTGTGGGTGGCACAACCAGTGCTGCAGGCCCACTAGCAGCATTTGGATTTACAAGCCGTGGGGGCTCCTGGTGCACTTTACTCGGGTCTGACAGTAAATCAAATAAGTCAATCATGGAAACCAATCAACATATACACTTTATACAGGGAGCACTTGCACTGTGGCACTGATTGGCAGTGACACAGTGCTCTGAGCAGCTAATACCACCAAAAACACATGAGGCACAGTAACAAAAATGGAAGGGAGACCCACGCCAATGGTGCCAGGTCTAACAGGCAAGTGGTGTTTTTGTGTTATTTTTGAGCAGGAACGCCTACTCTGCATATTATTAGCGCTAGTTGCTGGTCTCTAGGTGGCAATTTTTTTTTGCTAAAGCTAGTACTGGAAAACTGGCTATATCGGCTGTTTTCACCAGTTAGAGAATGCAATGATAATTTTAAATCACTGAAAAAACTATCGGTTTAACCTCTTCGATGCGTCGGAGGGCCCCCGATCGTCCGACATCACGGTGCTCGTGTGCGTCAGACGGCCAGGGGCTGTCTGAACTGCGCATGCGTCAAATTTGTGCTGCGTTGAAGATGTTAATGAACGTTATAGTTAGAAATTAGCATTTAAAATACCTTTGAAATTCACTGAAAAAACATACGTTTCAGAGACGTTATAGTTAGACATTTTACTCGTACAAATCCATAGAATTTTGAACATTATAGTTAGTAGAGCTAACTATAACTTGTGCCCCGCAATGCAATACTGATGACGTCACATATTACATCACTCATGACATGGTCAGTGACATCACTGGTGACATCACTGAATACTTCATCCACGTGAAAATCCGAAGAACCTCCTCACCCCCAAATAAATTTCTGATACACCCACTCTAAAATACAGACTACCATTTTCAAAACCATAGACAAATCAATAGCAGTTACTATATACCCACTGACTAATTCATAGCTATACACGCACATTTATTCATTCACCCTTCCAGTTACTCAAACATGCAGTCATTCATCAAACAGCACTATTATATGTACTCATGCACCTATACAATCACTCATTCTCCGTCACTCATCCATAGAGTTATTGAAACACCTAGCTAGACATCTAAAGAATCAATAACACAGTCATTTACTCACCTATACAGTTATACATTCACTCTCTAACCTAGTCATACAGATACTAACATATACTTACTCTCTTACAGAATCACTGACACAAGCACACACTCCTTTATACTGCCACTCCCACAATTATTCACTCTCACATAATCATTTATATACTCCAACACTCACATATACTGCATTTCACATATGTAGTTACTCACACATATAACAGTTAGACATACATTTACTCACTAACACACAGATACACACACTCACTGACCTATACATCTATGTCGAGTAAAAATTAAAGGGGTAACCCTGTGTCCCTCAGAACCTGGGTAAGTATCAATATATCGGGTAAGAACTGTCTTAGTAGAAAATGCAGAATTCCCCATGGTCTAAGAATATTATTAAGACCTTCTCTTTGCAAAAATTCTAAAAAATTCACCGACAAGTGGTATGCAATACTTAATAAATGTTCGCTCGATTTAATTTTATTGATAATTGAAGAACTATCCCAAATCCTTGAAGAACTAGAAAAAGATATCACCATAGTGAAAGAAGAATTGGCAAAAACAATGACAAGTGAAGAACTGAATAAAACAGTGGATGACTTCAAAATTCAATTGGCGAAACACACGGAAGAAGTTAACGAAAGGAAGCTTCATAAATATCGTCGAGACACCCTCGATTATAAACTGGATGAAGTTTATAATTGGCCAGAAGCTTATGCAAGAAAACGACAAAATCGCCAATATACATCACACACTGATACATCGTCTACGGATACAGACACCTCAGGAACATCAAGAAGAGTACCTCCTACACCGAAACCTACAACAAGCACAAGTAAGGCACCACAGCCTTTTTTAGAACCAAGCTCCAACACAGGGGACGACCAAGGAGGTCAAGAAGAAAGAAACAACATAGAGAAAGAGAAAGATCCACCACAGACTCGGAATGTCACAGCGAAAAAGGACAACAAAAAGAAGAACTGGAAATAAACAATCTGGTAATCAACATTTCCAATGTTAGCCTTTCCAAATTTCAGATCAATACTCTACAAAAAGGGACATTCTTTGTTCCGACAGCTCATACGAACCATTTGGAATTAAATATACGTTTTTTTAAACTTATGAGAACATTGAGGCTACGCCATTTTTTCGAGAATGTAGTTACAGAACATCAACAACCCAAGGAGGACTCTTTCAAAGGACTTACCACCACTAGCACGTATATGGCGCCTTTGAGCCATAAGACATTAGATCTATTTGAACAGCTAGTTAAACAAGATCTATCTAAAATCAATTATCGAAAACAGACAAAAGCCAAAAATCTTTCACAAAAAGAATACGCTGTATTACAATCAATAGCGAACAATAAAACCATCATTTGCCAGAAGGCAGATAAAGGAGGAGCTCTGGTTATAATGAACATTGGCTATTATAATTCTCAAGCTTCCCTGCATTTACGGGATGAAAAAACATACATGGAATTGGAGAGTAACCCTACCAAGGAGATACAAACAGTCCTACAAAGAATCATTCAGGATGCGAAAACAAAGGGAATTGTAAATGAAAAAATGGAAAAATACCTTACTACCGATTATCCTAAAGCTCAACAATTTTACCTCACACCAAAAATACACAAGGATCCAGTAAGGCCTCCATGTCGACCCATAGTATCTACTTGTGGAAGTATTCACGAACCTGTGGGTAAACTTATTGATAAATATCTACAGCTTTTTGTCATTACCATGAGTTCATTTTTCAGAGATATCACTGACTTTTTAAATAAACTGACTACCATCAATTTTGAGCTGAATGAAGAAATCACCATGTGCACAATAGATGTCCAAGCTTTATATACCTCTATACCACACCAACTCGGTATAGAGGCAGTGGAAGAAGCATTATTACAAATGGACTATGAAGAACCCATGAAAGTGTTCCTCATGGAACTTCTTAACTTTACCCTAATGCACAGCTACTTTAAAAGGGAGAACCAGTGGTATCTTCAGAAGTCAGGAACATCTATGGGCAATCCGGCAGCGCCTTCGTATGCCAATATTTTCATGCATCAATATGAAAATAAACACATTCTACAAAACTACCAATGGAAAAACAATTTACGTCTATACCTAAGATATATAGACGATATATTCATTTTTTGGAAGGGACCTAAAGAAGATCTGATCACAAACATCAAACAACTCAATGAGGTAGACGAATGCTTACAATTCACGTATGAGATTCATGATGACATAATCAACTACCTGGATGTTGCTATAATGAAAAAGGACAACACGTTTGTTACAACCCTATACACCAAAAGACAGATCGCAATAATCTATTAGCTTACCAGAGTTTCCACCCAGCACCACTGAAACACCACTTACCATACTCACAGTTATTGCGAATCAAAAGAATCGTCTCAGACCCAGAGGAATTCAAGATGCAATCTCAAAAAATGGTACAACGTTTTAGAGATAGAGGTTATCCGGAGTCTATTTTAAAATCAGCCATGGAAAGAGTACAATCAAAAGAAAGAAATATCCTACTGACAGCACCTAAAACTGATAAGGAAGTAAAAATCACTTGCGTCAGCAAATTTTCAACCATGAGTCCACTTTTCAAAATTACGTTAAAAAAACATTGGGTTTTACTTCAGGCAGAACCGGACTTCAATACCATATTTGCGGAAATGCCAGTTTTTGCATTTAATAGAGCAAAAAATTTGGGAGAAATCAAAAAACATGTCCCAGACACAAGACTCAAAGTAAAGTTTAAGGGCACAATCCCCTGTAGAAACTGCAGCAACTGCAATAATATAATTGAAGGCAAGAGCATCAACCATCCAATGAAAGGACACAAGATAAATTGAAATGTAAACGCAACCTGTGGTACCACCAATATAATACACATGATCAAATGTCCATGTGGTAAAGCTTACATTGGTCAGACGGAGCGTAAATTGAAACTAAGACTCAACGAGCATAAGAGTAATATCAGGACTAAAGCACCTAAATCAGTGGTAGCAACACATTTCATTGAGGCGAATAATCATATAAGCCAATTAAAAGCATGTATATTGGAAGTGGTGGAAAAAAGCCATGACAGAGACAATAAGAAAACGCTATTGAAGCGAGAGAACTACTGGATATATTTCTTACAAACCTTGAAACCAAGAGGAATGAATGAACGGACAGAATTTGGTTGCTACTTATGAACATTAAAAAAACAGACTTTGGTACCTATTAAGTCATATGGCAGACTATTCGCTGATTTTTACCTTTATTGTTTTATACTTATGGATTGACTATGTTACCACTTAGTACCCTGCATGTATTTAATTAATTTACAGCCAATTTTTAATTTCATTTGACATTTATCACATAACGTTTACTTGCATATTTATATTCTGAGATATCTTGTGATTAACTGCTTTAGAGATGTTCCTAATAGCCTACACGTCATATTATATTCACCTAATTACGAGGTATGAGTATTTAGCGAGGCTCCTTCAAGATCAATGTTTACTCTGAGTCTTCCCGCGATATTTTAGTTAGAATTACGCCCTCTTTCAACTATATACGTCACACGCCGGCTTCACCGCGTGATTGACAATGGCGGCAGCTTCGTTTCAGGAAGCAGTTTCAAGCGGTACACGGTAAGAACTGTAACTAGTATCAGGGCAACTATATTTCTGAGCTACCACACATTGTTATGTAGTCTAGTTACTGTGGCATCTTTGCTGCTAGTTTAAGTATCATTTCCCACATCGTTTCATCTTAGTGAGCACCATGAGAATTAGTTATTATGAACTAGAACGCACGTTTAGTATATGCATATTAACTGTTTTTGCTTGATTTAGATTACGATATTACCCTAAACATTTAGTTTAGTTTTCATTTTTGACACCACGATTTTGAGCACCCCAATAGTCTTCTTTCACATAAATAATTGAATCATGATTCATCAAGCATTCATAGTAATTGGCTTGTATCATTATTACAAATGTGGATACAAAATTGATTAAGGGTTTTTATATATGAATGTTTGAATATTTGACTATGTTGAATATACCAGCATTTGTGTGACACAGAGGAGTCATATATATATATTTTGCATTACAGACTTCCCTGATGAAGGCCTAGTGCCAACATGCATTGGAAGGATTGTTGTGATTTATCAAATGAAGAATTGAATAGTTATGAAAACTTCAACTAACATTGTACCTTCACAGAAGTATGAATAAAATACTTTGGATATCTACAAAAAACGTCTTTAAAGAAAAACTTTATTGATAAACTTTGCTGGACGTTACCAGCACTTAAATCAGTGCCCCAGGAGACACCCACACAACTAGTGTCGGTGCTACCCCTTTTAGATTTTCATTATACTCCCGAGCGGGGAGTAATCCTAGGAGCACGATATACCAGTATACCCTATATTAACTAGCAGTGCATAGCCATCACTCCGTATTAGTAGAAAATGCACCATCATGTAGGGGTATTGATCTGAAGCAACCTCTACAGCAGGTCCTTCAGGCACCAAATATCTCAAAAGGAATGACTACGAAAATTACTTTGTGTAGTTGCTTTTATCAGATTTTACTTCATTCAATGTTGTCCAAAGTGAACAAACAAATGCAAAGGCTGTCAACAAGAGATATTCACATGGCTGACGAGTGAAAATAGTGACAATTATGCTTGTAGTGCTCAAAGGGGGAACCATATATACAGTGAGGTCATATTTAGCTATGTACAAGTAGGAAGGCCAGAGAGCTAATTCTTCCAGTGATTTCGATCCTTGGTTCTGTGGAATCCTGGTCGTTCTGGACCTAAAGGTGTGCATCAACGTTTCGACCCTAGTGGTGCTCCAGTGGGTGGTCATGGCGGGTCTTTCTCAGGACAGGAGTGGGGAAGGAGGACGGGATGACATCCTAGAAATGAATAGAGCCGTGTATGAGAGAGGTTGCATGTGTGCTCTTGAGAGATGCACTACATATGTCAGGGCTACATTACTCACCCTCGGGAGGCCGGATCAGTCGTGGCCTTGTGGGTGTGGAATGGTGGACTAGTCAGATTGAGTCACAGCTAAAAGAGAAATTAAAAAACTGGGTTGCTGGGGATTGGATTGTGGGCCAAACAGTTGACACAGGCACCACATTTGATACAAGGAGTACCTCGAGTGGGTTAGTGACGAATGTGCAGTGTGGGTGTAGGTGCGTAGTAGGCATAGATGGTATGCCAAGACTAGCAGCGGTTCATTACCCGTGCCTGCGGAGTTTGCCAGAGATTACTACGAGCTGTGGTTTAACCGGGCACGCTAGGCACACATATCTGGGCGGACCGCGCTCGGTCTGGTATATAAATACAGTCGTGAAATAATGGAAAACAGGAGTCAAAGGAAACTCTATCCCTATTGGAATTTTTTTCAAATTTTATTTATTATGTTTTGGCTCTCAAAAGAGGGCCACATAAACATGAACATACAAAACAACACAATCATCAAAAATACAAGAGTTATAAAAACATGCTGTTTGAACTGTGATAGGTGCACTGCAAACCATCAGTCCCACAAGGCCAGGCCGGGACCACCTTCCAGAAGATTAATAAATAGCTAAAAATCCTTTAAAAAAGTTAAAAACATAGGCACAAAACATTTCATTTGGTGGGCAATAAAGTGCATGAAGAAAATCTTGAAAAGTGACGATACTGAGGCGTAGACAGATTACTTTAAGCCATCGGTTGCGCAAGCTACGTAGCATAGGACAAATCAAAAGTACATGCATACAGTCCTGGTTATTCAATTTACATAAATTGCACAACGGCGAGGTGCCATACCATTTGGACAGCAGCACATTAAGAGGGATTAAGTCATACCGTAATAAAAACCAGAACCTACGTATGCCATGTGGTAAATTCCACAGGGCGTACGGTTGGGGCTGTTTCAACCTATAGGAGGAGATTAGCGGCTCCACGTTCCTTTTGTCGCCAACTGTTTTTTTGTCGGTTAGGAAACAGTACTCCCACGAAGCCTCCTTAAGGACCTGCTTTAACTGCGTGGGAGTATAGGAAAAGAGTGCGCTTTCCTCCAGCCCCAAGATTTTCACAGCCCTTCTGAAATTGCCAACGAGTTTGGAGAACTCCTTGAAATTGCCCAAAAGTTCTTTTTTGAGCAAAGCTCGCAGGGTTCCTTCTCTCGCTCTAGCCAAGCTGGCTACCCACCTTATTAAGGCGCATAGACCCTGCACCCAGGCACTCCTGAGTCCAAAATCCAGCCTGCAGGCGGCCAGTGGACAGGCGTTATTAAGAGTCGAGAGGGATCTTAGGAGTTTTCCCTCAGTCTTGTGGCAGAAGTCCCAATATTTTATCTCAATTATTTCTATACCATACAAAATGGTTGCGGGGATTTTAGCTCTGAATACTTCCAAGAGGCTAGAAAAATGTCTTCTCCCCGTTGCCAGGTATAGGGACTTTAACCCGTTGCCATGGGCAAGAGCTTTGCGAGAGCAATGCTCTATGTGAAGACTCTCGCTCATATTGGCCGAGAATATTTTCCCTAAAAAGGTATAACAAGTAACAACCTCCAATCTGTGCCCTCCAATGGCCCAATGAAAATCTGTCGAGCGACATTTCTTTCGACCAGCAATACACATCACTTTACTTTTATTGGTATTGATCTTCATATAATGCTCCCTGGCGAAGCCCTGCAGAGCCTGAAGCCGATTTGCCAGTCCCACGGGTGTTAAGTCAAGCAATAACACATCATCGGCATACATCAGGCAGGCCATTGGCACCCCTCCAATCAATGGTGCGATCCCCTCGCTGTGGGACACAACAGCAGGGAGGTCAGTTGTATATAAGGAGAATAACAGGGGCGCCAATAGGCATCCCTGTTTAAGGCCATTCTGAGCTGGGATTTTGGCCGAAAGCCCCCTTTCGCCCCCCATTAAGACCCTGCACCAGGTCTCAGTGTGCAGAGCCCGCACCAATTCCAACAGGTGTGAAGGGAGGCCCAGCATCGCCAATTTTCTCCACAGCGTTCCCCGATCTACTTTGTCGAACGCTGTGGAGAAATCAATGAATGCGGCGTATACCACTCCCCCTCTCACCTGGACATATTTATCCGTAATAACCTGCAGGGCAGTCAGGTTGTCCAACGTGCCATGTTCCCTTTGGAAGCCAGTCTGTTCCAAAGGCAGGATGTTGCGCTCCTCGACCCAATCGGAAAGAGAACTCAGGAGGCATTTCGCAAAGACCTTTCCGATGGAGTCGAGGAGCGCAATCATGCGATAGTTACTGGGACTGTCCCTTGCCCCCTTTTTAAAGATAGGAACCAGAATGCTTCCTCTCCATGATGCAGGGACACATTTAGAAGAATGGCACGCCTTAAACAGGGGATACAGGATTTTACTCCAGGTCAATGGGTCTTGTTTTAGGACCGTCATCGGAAGTTCATCCGGTCCCATGGCCCCAGAAGATCGCATATTTTTTATAGCCAACTCGATTTCCTTCTCAGAGGGAAAGAAAACCGAGTCATCAGGGGCCGGATCCGAGACGTTATCAACAGCTATGGTCCCATTTCCAGCATATAATTCACAAATATGGGAGAACCATAGATCTTCTGGTATAGCTATCGGGATAGGGGAGTGGCGTGTACCACATCCTTTCCCAATTATTGCCCAAAAATCTTTAATGTTGCCGTGTACAGCAGATTCCCTTAATTTAATCCATGCCTCATCCTCCCTATCCCGTTTAATTTTTTTCCTGAGTCTGCTTCTCTTTCTTCTTAACCTAGCGATAACTTTCCCACGTTCCGGTACCCTTTCAGCATACTGTGCACGGATTAGTTTGTTTAACTCCCTATTCAGATTACGGAGGGGCAGAGGCACTACCTCTCCTTTTTTCCTAAGCGGGGCAGATTTTTTAGCATTCGATAGAATCTTTAACATGAATGCCTCGAAGCAAACTATTTCATTTCCGTTCCACACTTCAATTTCCCTGAGAGTGTCGGACAATAGCTCCTGGACCCCATTAATGGCAGCATTATTCCAGAAGTATCTTCCAGCTGTTGGGTTGAAGGTAGCCTCTTTACCATTTAGAGCCCAGGATGCCGTATTCAGGGAATTTAACGAAATTGATAATGCTAAAATACTATGGTCACTCAGAGTCGTGGGTATAATCTTTAAGTCAAGAATCAAGGAAAACAGGCTGTAACTGGCGATAGCATAGTCCAGAATTGATGATCCAAAGGGGGAATTATGGGTATAATTTGCGGGGACGTCAGATGGAAATCTTCCATTTAAGATAATACCATCCCCGATTGCTAGTTCTTTTAACAAAATCTTCCCCCTTTTATTTGTTCTTAAGTTTTCCGGGAAAAGCGTCTGGGGGATGCAATATGTTTCCTCCTTAGCTTTATCCCTAAAAAGTGTTAGACTAGCATTTGATACTTTACAATTCAGATCACCGATTAGCAAAATTACCGGAAAAGGAGGAGAATTTTTTATATTTTCCATAAACTGGAGGACCCGCTTCAGTTTGTCATTAAAACCATCCTCAGGCGGAATGTACACATTAAAAATGACCATGGAAAATTTTGTATTGTCATGGTACATATTTTCCAAAGTTATTGTGTGGAAAAGTCTAGTGGGATCAATATAATGGGAGAATCTCCATTGGAACTTATTTGACAGTAAACAGGCGAGCCCCCCCCTAGCATGCCCTTTTTTAGAGGGCGCAGCCGGTACTTCCAATACATAGAAATCTTTTGAAGGCATTAACCTATCTATGCACCATGTTTCCTGGATACACAATATATCGGCCTCCAGAGTGGATAAGAAGGCCAGTTTCTCCGGGCTACTATGAAATCCGGCCGCGTTCCAGGAAATTATGTTTAAGGTTGGGTTAAAGGTGGTGAAACAATTTGGGGTTATCCTTATTTTTTGTTGATAAAGCACTATGGAGCCAATTCCACCGGTTATTATCATCATTGAGTGTGGAATACTCAACTAGTGGAAGTGGCTTCACGTGCGATACAGAGCGTTTTCCCCTGGAAACCCAAATTTTCAGGTCTCTCAGAGGAGAGGTTATCCCAATTAGCTCACCACCTCTCAGCCCCTGCTTATCGAAAGAGTTTGGCTTGCCAGGGGTAGAGATAGGAAGTATATCAATTCCTAAACGTTGGAAATTTTCAGCCTGTTCAAGAATCAGATTTGTTATAATCGGGGAATAAAATTTCACCCGAATACTCAGAACCCGACTGCCACCTAACAGAGACACCAATTCTATGTCTCTAGACTGAATGTGATAGAGACATTCAACCTCGCTAAAGCGCTTAAGGAGCCAGGCTCTATTTAATAAGAGGTCAGTATCAAATAATGGAACAAATTCTAGCACACGCACATCCGCAGGGGCCTTAGACATATTTACAGGCCGAGCAAGAGGACAAGCATTTTCGGAGTCAATTGTTACCACAAAGGGAGCAGCCAAAGGGTTTAAAGTCCCGGAGGGAAAAGAAGGTGGCCCTCCTACTGCACTCCGAACCGGAGAGCCTGGGAGAGGGCTCCCAATTTGTGGAAAGTCTTCCTGGGAAGACAAGCTGCTTTGTTCATTTTCCTCCTCCACTGAGGTTGAAGTGATTAAGTTCACATCCGTATCCGCTTTTAAGGAGGTAGATAAAGGTTCCCCATTCCTCATTTCATTCTCCCTTGCCTCTGTGTATTTTTGGAAAATGATCCTCCGTTGCTTCTTCTTTCTATATTTTCGAATTGGTTTCCTCTTGCTGGCTTTGGTACTTTTTTGATTACCATATTTTTTCTTTTCTTCATTAAATTGGGGTTTGTCGGCCAAGAGTTCTTTTCCACCATCCGGGACAAAGATAGGAAATAACTCCTGTGCCGATTTGGGGCCAGGCAAGACTTTATCCTCCTCCTCTATCTCGAGGACTATATTCTTGATGCAATTTGAAGCTGCAGTATGTGGCAACTCCTTATCAGGGACCAGAGAAGGCGGTTCATTTTTCTTAGCTAGTTCGCTTCTAGTGGCTTTGATTTTCCCCTCAGATGCAGGTTGTTCAAGCTGTTGAGTGGAAGAGGTCTTACCCAAATCCGGCACTTTCTGCAGCAATAACTTTAAGATTTGGGTAACTGATTCAAGGATACAGTCCGAGCTGCCTACAAATTTTCCTAAAAGCATCAGTATTGAAGCAAGAAGTTGTTCCAGCGCGATCATGGACTCAGAGATCGGCTTTTCTTGTGCTTCCGCCATAGAAATATTATCCAGGAGATTGAGATCGGGACTCTTGGAGGAGTTTAACAAGTCAGAAATTTCATGTCTGTTTAGTGACGGAGTGCTACTATACAACATTAGTCCTGATGGGGTGGCTCCACCCTGAACTTTAAATTGCTCCAGGGATTCCACTTTAGCAGGACTTATGTAGCGACCCCATAGTTCCAAGTCAATAGATAAAGCGGACAGATCGTCTCCCGGCCTGTCATTCTTGGATGCCTGGGGGATCGGTGGTATATGTACAGGCTCACTTACAATCGTCAGCTTCCCGTCTGTAGGGTCCTGTGAGGGAGACCCTCCTACCATAAGTTGGGAGGCCCCCTGCTGGGCCTGGGGAGAACGAGGCTCAAAGGTAGTTGGTAAGTGTACTTCCTGTACCTCAAGGGCTTTGGTATCTGAGTTGAGTAGGGTCGCACATTTAGGTTTGTTAATAGCGGTTAGATCCCACAGTTCAGATAACTGACATTGACCTTTCAGAGGTGGGTTATTTATTGACTTATTTCTTGTGCGGATGGTAGGTAATTTCCGGGTGGATTTTTCTCCCACTACCCTTCCAGAACGTAAAGTTTTAGACATTTTCCACAATAGGAAAGGAAGGAATATAGCACTATAGAATGGATAAAAGTCTGGAATAAAGTTGGTCCCTTGCGGGACAGGTAGGACCAGGGTGCAGTATATCTATCACAGTATTTGCGGCGAATTGCCCTCCTACTCAAATGGGCACAAACACAAGTAAATAATAGCTGTGCGTAAAAGAAAATGTAAGGGTCCAGGCCCAGCCCGGCCTACCTCGGTCACTGAGGGCCACAGAGGGCCCGCCCTTTGCCCGGGCTTAGCCCGGCGTCGCCCGCGCGCGTCCCGCGATGCGCGTTCCTCCTCCTCAATTATCGGCAGGTGAGGGGGGCGTGTCAGGGCGGTGCTCCAGGGCCAAGAGGTTTGTGGTACTTGGAGTTCTTTTAGCTGTCGCAGTCCGCCGTCCAGGGAAAGCGAGTGTTTCCCGCGCAGCGGGAAACGCGAGCTGTGGCGGTGTGTGCACTCCAGGCAGACGAAGGGCGCTGCTCCGTGGCGCTTCAGGCACTCCAGGCGCTTCAGAACGTGAGCGCTAAACAGCCCTTTTCCTCAAGCAGGGGCTCTGCCAGCACAGACAGCAAAACGAGGAAAGAGGTACACACAGCAGCAGATTGTTCAGCAAACAGCCCAGTACAGCGCGCCTCCTCCTCAATTATCGGCAGGTGAGGGGGGCGTGTCAGGGCGGTGCTCCAGGGCCAAGAGGTTTGTGGTACTTGGAGTTCTTTTAGCTGTCGCAGTCCGCCGTCCAGGGAAAGCGAGTGTTTCCCGCGCAGCGGGAAACGCGAGCTGTGGCGGTGTGTGCACTCCAGGCAGACGAAGGGCGCTGCTCCGTGGCGCTTCAGGCACTCCAGGCGCTTCAGAACGTGAGCGCTAAACAGCCCTTTTCCTCAAGCAGGGGCTCTGCCAGCACAGACAGCAAAACGAGGAAAGAGGTACACACAGCAGCAGATTGTTCAGCAAACAGCCCAGTACAGCGCGCCTCCTCCTCAATTATCGGCAGGTGAGGGGGGCGTGTCAGGGCGGTGCTCCAGGGCCAAGAGGTTTGTGGTACTTGGAGTTCTTTTAGCTGTCGCAGTCCGCCGTCCAGGGAAAGCGAGTGTTTCCCGCGCAGCGGGAAACGCGAGCTGTGGCGGTGTGTGCACTCCAGGCAGACGAAGGGCGCTGCTCCGTGGCGCTTCAGGCACTCCAGGCGCTTCAGAACGTGAGCGCTAAACAGCCCTTTTCCTCAAGCAGGGGCTCTGCCAGCACAGACAGCAAAACGAGGAAAGAGGTACACACAGCAGCAGATTGTTCAGCAAACAGCCCAGTACAGCGCGCCTCCTCCTCAATTATCGGCAGGTGAGGGGGGCGTGTCAGGGCGGTGCTCCAGGGCCAAGAGGTTTGTGGTACTTGGAGTTCTTTTAGCTGTCGCAGTCCGCCGTCCAGGGAAAGCGAGTGTTTCCCGCGCAGCGGGAAACGCGAGCTGTGGCGGTGTGTGCACTCCAGGCAGACGAAGGGCGCTGCTCCGTGGCGCTTCAGGCACTCCAGGCGCTTCAGAACGTGAGCGCTAAACAGCCCTTTTCCTCAAGCAGGGGCTCTGCCAGCACAGACAGCAAAACGAGGAAAGAGGTACACACAGCAGCAGATTGTTCAGCAAACAGCCCAGTACAGCGCGCCTCCTCCTCAATTATCGGCAGGTGAGGGGGGCGTGTCAGGGCGGTGCTCCAGGGCCAAGAGGTTTGTGGTACTTGGAGTTCTTTTAGCTGTCGCAGTCCGCCGTCCAGGGAAAGCGAGTGTTTCCCGCGCAGCGGGAAACGCGAGCTGTGGCGGTGTGTGCACTCCAGGCAGACGAAGGGCGCTGCTCCGTGGCGCTTCAGGCACTCCAGGCGCTTCAGAACGTGAGCGCTAAACAGCCCTTTTCCTCAAGCAGGGGCTCTGCCAGCACAGACAGCAAAACGAGGAAAGAGGTACACACAGCAGCAGATTGTTCAGCAAACAGCCCAGTACAGCGCGCCTCCTCCTCAATTATCGGCAGGTGAGGGGGGCGTGTCAGGGCGGTGCTCCAGGGCCAAGAGGTTTGTGGTACTTGGAGTTCTTTTAGCTGTCGCAGTCCGCCGTCCAGGGAAAGCGAGTGTTTCCCGCGCAGCGGGAAACGCGAGCTGTGGCGGTGTGTGCACTCCAGGCAGACGAAGGGCGCTGCTCCGTGGCGCTTCAGGCACTCCAGGCGCTTCAGAACGTGAGCGCTAAACAGCCCTTTTCCTCAAGCAGGGGCTCTGCCAGCACAGACAGCAAAACGAGGAAAGAGGTACACACAGCAGCAGATTGTTCAGCAAACAGCCCAGTACAGCGCGCCTCCTCCTCAATTATCGGCAGGTGAGGGGGGCGTGTCAGGGCGGTGCTCCAGGGCCAAGAGGTTTGTGGTACTTGGAGTTCTTTTAGCTGTCGCAGTCCGCCGTCCAGGGAAAGCGAGTGTTTCCCGCGCAGCGGGAAACGCGAGCTGTGGCGGTGTGTGCACTCCAGGCAGACGAAGGGCGCTGCTCCGTGGCGCTTCAGGCACTCCAGGCGCTTCAGAACGTGAGCGCTAAACAGCCCTTTTCCTCAAGCAGGGGCTCTGCCAGCACAGACAGCAAAACGAGGAAAGAGGTACACACAGCAGCAGATTGTTCAGCAAACAGCCTATTGGATATTTTCTCCGGATGTGGGATGAAACAGCTAGTCAATGATCCCACCCATCAAGCAGGCCATTTGCTGGATGGGGTCTTCTCCAACGACCCCCGGCTAACCATCGGGACTCCCATCCCTCTCTCTTGGTCGGACCATTTTCCGATCCCTTTAGAATTAACGATCCCGACTGTTAAGAGCAAGGTGAATGAGCCAAGTAAGAAGGAAGTGAGGCGTAACCTCAAAAGCATTACCAATGATATGCTCGCCCCTAGATTGCCCAGTCGGATGATCACCTCAGAGGAGGACGTAGGGAATGCAGTAGACAGGTTGGATACTGCTATCATAACCGCTATTGATGACCTGGCCCCTGCCTCACTCCGTTATTCCGCGAGGAAAAGCCCATCAGCACAGTGGTTCTCGGAATCATTAAGACTCCTTAGGCAGGGAGTTCGAAGACAGGAACGCCTTTGGAGGACTAGCTGGGATCTGCGAGAGAGGGATAGTCACAAAACCCTCCTAAAGGAGTACAATATGGAGGTGATAAGGACTAAACAAGAGTATTTCACCTCTCTGACTTCCTCACTCTCCTCGACGAAAGAGCTGTTTAAGATCATAGACACGCTCACATCATTGAAGGTGCCGGACCCTGTTGTTAGCTCACAGCGGCTCTGTAACGATGTTGCACAATTCTTTCAATCTAAAATTGTGGACATTTATTCGGCTTTAGAATCTCAGAGGTCGGCACTATCTTCCTCTCCGAGCTTTCCTGTCCCCCCACTAACATCCTCCGAGGAGGTACCGTCAGGGTGTTTTTCCAGCTTGCCACCCTTCTCCTTACAGGAACTTAAAGCTCTCCTTTTTAAGACCAGGTCGGGGTCTCCTTTAGACCCTTGCCCCCTGAAACTTCTTAAACAATGTAAGGAGACTCTCCTGCCCCTGCTATTAGAGATCATGAACAGGGCAATGAGAGATGGGACCTTCCCGCTACAATGGAAAAGAGCGGTGGTCAAACCACTGTTAAAAAAGCCTACATTGCACCCGGGCGTTCTCAAAAACTTCCGCCCCATTTCGCTGCTCCCAGCCCCAGCAAAGATGTTGGAAACTCATCTCAACCAGCATCTTGCTGCCTTCCTGGAAACCTCTGGCCTTTTAGATCACTCGCAGCATGGATTTCGGAGAGAGCATAGTACGGAGTCGGCCCTTACCACAGTGCTTGATAACATCCGGACTAGAGTGGATAAGGGCCAGACCACTCTCCTTATCCTGCTAGATCGTACGGCTGCGTTTGATACCCTGTCTCCCTCAGTGTTAACATCTCGCCTGAGGGAGATAGGGGTTGAGGAGCCCGCACTTAGTTTGCTGACCTCCTTCCTCGGCCAGAGGGAACAGAGAGTTAAGCTGGGGGAGTTCCTATCTCCATCCCTTCCTGTGCAGTGTGGGGTCCCTCAGGGGTCGGCATTAAGTCCGACCCTTTTTAACATCTATGTGACCCCACTTGCCAGGCTTATTAGATCTTACGGGATGGAGGTAGTCTCCTACGCCGATGACACGCAGATATTGATGTCTCTCGCCCAACCTGCCATCTCGGCTGCCTCCAATTTTAGACACTGCATGGAGGCAGTGGCTCAATGGATGATTTGCAATTCATTGAAGCTCAACGGCGAGAAGACAGAAATTCTGGTGTTCGGAGGTAAGGAGGACATTTGGTCGGCGGAATGGTGGCCTTCATCTTTGGGAGTGTGCCCTACACCCACTGCCTTGGCTAGGAATTTAGGAGTCATGATTGACCCTTCTTTGGGTTTGGGTCAGCAAGTAAGTAGGACTATTTCCACCTGCTGGGGCATAATAAACATCCTGAGGAAGATAAAACATTACCTGTCCCCTCAAGCCAGAAAGCAAATTGTAATAGCATTAATAGGCTCAAGACTAGATTACTGCAATGCCTTATATCTTGGCATTAACAAGAGTCTGATAATGCGACTCCAAATGGTGCAGAATGCCGCCGCAAAGTTTGTGCTAGATCTCCTTAGGCGGGCCTCTGCCACGGCTGCCAGGAAAGCACTGCATTGGCTTCCAATTGAGGCCAGGATTTCTTTTAAGTCCCTTTGTTTGATCTATGGGGCCCTAGCCACGAACAAATCTAGAGGCCTAAGGGATCTGTTAAATCCATATACCCCTTCCAGATCCTTGCGCTCGGCTAATAAATTCTTGCTATCAATCCCCCTTGTCCGTAGAGCTAGGTGGGGTGGCAGAGCCTTTTCAACTTTGGCTCCAAGGTTGTGGAACTCTCTGCCGTCTGAGATTAAAACCCTTCCCTCAAAGCAAGCCTTTAGAAAGAGCCTTAAGACGTGGCTATTTGCCATAGCCTATCCTTAGCTCTGGTTTTGCCTTTTTTGATTTTCTTTGTTAGGCGCCTTGATGCCTACGGGCTTAGTTGTGCGATATAAATTGTTTTTCAATTCAATTCAATTAGGCGGTGTGTCAGTGAGGGATCCACCAGACAGCTATGGCCAGGAACCTCAATTGGTGTAATTATGACAACTGTGCTTACTATTAACAAAGGGGAAAGTGCCCCGGCGGACCACAGGTGGTGTGTCAGTGAGGGAACAGCCAGCCATCTATGGCCAATAGCGTTGATCGGTGTAAATATGACAATTGTATTAACTGTTAACAAAGGGGAATAAGCCACGGTGAACCACATTGAGATTAGTGTAGAGAGGTACTCTGCACCTGTATAGGCGAGTGATTAATGCCGTGAGTTAAGCAGTATGGTAGTGCGGGACCAACTATGGCCTAGGATCGTGGATAAGACATTTGTGCATATTTTAGTTGTGGTATAAAACTTAGATAAAAAGGACCCGTGTCGGCTCTCATAATAGTGCTTGGGCCAATGTGCGATTTGAGTTAAGGGGAAACACATTACATCTGTATCGGTGATGGCACGTTTAAAAGACTAAGATGGCGCTCTTGAGGGACCCATTTGTATTAAAAGGCTAAGTGGGATTAAAGCGTGCATGTGGAGACTATCCGAGGATCACCTGTATGTTGAAGAGTCGGTCAAAGGGCGGGAGGACGGGCCGTAGTACCATACTTCATCTGGCAAGAGTCAGATCCCGGGCCGTGTGGTGCCCGTCATTATATATGTATGGGGGGACGTGACAGAAAGCCACGTGTACGCTGCTGACGTCGGCGGCATTGCTAGGCAACAATGGGCCCCGGGACCCGTCATCCTGTATCACGCCTTGAGCGTGGGGGGAAAAGGATTAACCCTTAGAAGGCCTAAGTTCCTCTTTGGATTGGGGTGCTAGTGCTAAAAGAGTGTTCTGTAAAGCATGAGTGGCACATATGGCGTGTGTTATAATTACATCAAACAGACCATTGTATATGTACAAGTGGATACAATCCAAGTATGATAAATCAATTTCCGTATTACTCATGGGAAGAGTACTGAACATAATTCTGAACATGAAACATGTAATGTTAAAATATTTGCCAAAAGTCTTATGGTAGCAGGTGTGTAATCATATGTATTACATGTGGAGTAATAATCACAATACATTTGTTCCTCATATTTCGGTAGGTTTAGAGACATCTGATTCTTCATTATGACATATCATGTAAAATGAGGACCAATTTGTGATATTTGGTGGTATTGTCCACACATGTTGTTCAATACATTCCGGATTACCACAGGTGGTGTGTACTAGAGACATAGGGCCAGATGTAGGTAAAAGTCATTTACCGATTCTTAAATACCGAATTTTAGCGAATCGGTATTCAAGAATCGGTAAATGAGATGTAGGAAAAAAATCGGTATCAAATACCGAATCGGAAAAATTCGGTATCAGACTTTTCTGGTATTTACCGAATCGGTATTTACCGAATCGGTAATGGCCATACAACCCTATGGGCCAAAAGGCCCATAGGAATGCATTGGAAATACCGATTCGGTAAATACCGAATCGGTAAATTCCGAATCGGCAAGCAAGTAAAAGTGAAAGTAATGGAAACAGCCAATCAGGTGTCACCACCCTCCCCCTCCCTACCAGGGAGTGGCTACCCAGGCAGCTGCAACTCATTAGAAGGTTCTGGAGAGGCAGTCAGAGCTGAGCAGAGAGACAGAGCAGCAGGGAGAGTTTTATTTGTAGTGAAAGAGAGTAATAATGGCAAGCAGCACAGAGAGCCAGAAGGCTGAGAGAAAACGAAAAATAAAGTTCAGCAGCATGGAGCTGCAGGTACAGGTGGAGGAAGTGGTGAGGGCCCACAAACAGCTATTTGGCAGGCAGTCCCTCACAGTACCAGAGTCAGCCAAAAGAAAACTGTGGCTTGCCATAGGGGAGAAGGTAAATGCTGTGGGTGTGACCATCAGGAGCATTGAGGACCTGAAGAAAAGATTTTATGATATCGGGAGCCTCACCAAAAAAAAGATGGCAGAGATCCACAAGCAGGCTGGTGTCACCGGTGGAGGCAGGAACCCAGCTCCCCCCATGACTGACCTGGAGGAACTGGTGGCCTCAATCATCGAGCCTGACAGTGTTGTGGGAGTAGGAGATGTGGACAGCTCAGCCAGAGCTACTAGAAAAGGTAAGAGGCTTGCGCACGATGACACCCCAAAGCAAACTGCTTCCCTTTAGCCTTTGTGTACAGGCCAACCCCAGTCCAATACTGCTAGCACTATACATGAGCAATGCATTATGGGAAATGTAGTCAGCAAATGTAGGACCATATGTAAGTGCACAGAAATCAGCAAGGCACTGAAAGCAAATCAGAGTAATGAAAGTGAAATGTGCAATGCATTCATTGTAGTGACTGTAAGACATTACCACTCAGTTTACATACGCTTCTTTATACCTAGGGGCAACATCAGGCAGTGGACCATCTGCATCACAAGGGACTGCACCAGCGAGGGAGGAGAGTGTGGAGGCAGGGCCAAGCACCATACAAGCCTCGCAGGAGGAGGAAGACACCACTGCCATCTTCCATGAGGTGACACTGTTCATCCCCTTGTGTTTTCCCACTCCCCACACCTTTCTCAATCCCCCCCATTGGTGTTCTCACCTGAGAACTCCCCATCACGATCCCTGCCAGCACCTGCTACCTCACCAGCCAGGAGGAGAATTGTGGCCCCACTGAGAGTCATGGCTGGAGGTGAGGGTGAGGCTCCAGCAACCATACTAGTGACTCCTGCTGCACAGGAGTCCACCCATCAGTCCAGCAACACTCGCAGCCGCCAACGCACTCCCAGCAGTGCAGGTCCACCTGGAGAGGGCACTGTGTTCCGTGGCCTTGAGGGGAGCATGGTGCGCATCCAGCGCATTCAGGGGAAATCAATTCAGGCCTGCCACCGCCAATTCCGAATCCTAAATCAGCAAATGGGAGACATGGGCAAGGGCATCAGTGAGTTAGTGGAAAGCAACAGGGAAGTTGCAAAGACCAACAGTGACATTGCATCTGGAATGCTTCACATGACCACCGCCATCAACCAGCTGTGCGCAAAAATGGATACCCTGGAGCACACAAGGCACAGGGATGCGCGTGTGCACAACAGGGCTATGAACCGGCTGGCCACGGCAACATCCCAGCTATGCAGTAGAGGCGTCAACATGCAGGAGAGCCTCACGCAGAACACCGCGGAGGTAACCAGGGGCATGGCTAGGACCACCAGTGCCCTGGAGGCCATGATCATCCCCCATACTGCTGTTAATCCTGCCCTGGACGTGGCTGAGGCAGACAACAGCAGTAGCCGCAGCAGCCTGGCTAGCGCAGTTGTTGAGCCATGCAGGAGCACCAGGCGCTCAGCTGAGCCTGCAGGCCATGCTGAAGGGAGTGAGCAACATCCCAGTGGCTCTGGGAAGCGGGCCGCAAATGACATTGACAGTGTGGGTGAGGCAACCCGGGACATTAGCAGTCCCCACGTTTAAATACTTTTTTTTGTTCCACATCAGTGCATGAACGTTGTGGCAACATTAAATGTAGTTTTTCTCATTCACAACCTGTCTGTGTCTCTTTACTCACTCAGAAATAGTTGTCTGTAATCTCCTCACGTCTGTATCTGCCATCACTTGGTGTTGACACTCCAGCAGGTTGGGTTTCTGGCACAGCAATGTCGTCATCATGATCCTCGTAGTCTGACAACTCCACCTCAGTGCCCTTCTTCACAGCAAGGTTGTGCAACATGGCACAGGCAGCAATGATCTTACAGCAGGTGATGGGGTATACTGCCTTGCACCTCCACTCTTGTGCAAGCATCTGAATCTGCTTTTCCATATGCCAAAGGTCCATTTAACTACATTCCTAGTGCTTTTGTGGGCACGGTTATACCTCCTCTGGCTGGGTGTTGAGGGGTTGAGGTAGGGGGTCAGTATGAATGAGTGGAGGGCATATGCACTGTCTCCTAGAATGAATAAGGAATACATTACTCACATGCATACATGTACTTCATACAGCAATTGGTATAATGTGGGTCTGACACTGTGTCTCACCTAGGAGGTATCCTTCACCAAATTCCCCTGCAGTCAGCCATGCATAGATGCCGCTGCTTTGAAATATGTAGGAGTCGTGGGTACTCCCAGGGAATTTTGCCACAAGGTCAGTGATGGCGCACTTTGCATTGCAAATCACCTGCACATTGATGGTGTGCGTTGACTTCCTATTACGGTATATGTATTCTGTGTCAGCAGGGGGACAAATGGGAATGTGCGTGCCATCAATGCAGCCAATGATATGGGGGAATCTTGCCATCTGGTAGAAGTTTGCTTTTGTTTGTACCAGTTCCCCATGCGTTGCCGGAAAAGAAATGTATTGGTCCATCCTCTGTAACATGGCGTCAAGGAATTTGTGGAAAAACCTTGACAGGCTGCTCTGGGTCACCCCACCTGCCGCAGCAACCACACTCTGGTAGCTGCCAGACGCAAGCAGGTGTAGACTGCATAGCACCTGCACGTGCGGTGGGATAGCGTGTGCCCTTGGGGTGGTGTGCTCCAACAGTGGTTGGAGGTCCCTGATGAGGTCCACAATGGTGTCTGAGTCCAACCTGTACCTCTGGAGGATCTCTGCCTCTGTGAGCATGAACAGGGTGATCCTCTGTCTGTAGACCTGCTCCTCTCTCTGCCATTCCCTCTCTCCTTCCTGCTGTAGCCGTAGCCGTCTTGCAATGACATGAAATGCCGCCATTGTGCAAGTAGAATTGCATTTTGGGTCCTTTTTTATGGGTTGCAGTTGGTTACCACCTGATTCCAATCCATGGTAAATACTGACTCTTAAAAACCGATTTTGAGGCTAATTCGGTATTTCTGTGCTTACCTACATCTCAATGATCATTTTTACCACTTCTTATTTTCCGATTCGGTATTTTACCGATTCGGTAACTCTTCCGAATCTGTAAATATGCTGATTCGGTATATTTACCGATCCGGTATTTTACCGATTCGGTGAATTTACCGTCTGTATTTTTTCTGATTCAGTATTTTACCTATTCGGACGGATTTCGAACTCCTACATCCCGATGGCTCAATACCGGTCGGTAACGGCCGAGAATCGGTAATTTCGGCCGTTATCGACCGGTATTGGCCCACCTACATCTGGCCCATGGTTCTGCATTAACATATATGGTGTGTGAGTTTATGTGCAGACCAAATCATGGTATTTGGGATAAATATCAACAAATGGTGTTCATGAAATATTACATTCTGGATTGCCATAGGTGGTTTGAACAGGATCACAAAACACATCCATGGTATGTGTAGCGAGTACTGCAGATTACTAAGCAGTGTGGATGGTCTGTAGGCTAGCCCGAGTGTTTAGAAGGGCTAGGCTATGCATGGGGATGGAAAACAGTGTGATTATAGTAGTCCCATCTGCTTCGCTATCTCCTCCTGTTCGTTGAGTCTGTTTGCTACTGCATTGTGTGAATGTATCCACTTGCATTCCTTCAAGTTGAGGGTCGCTTTGATGGATCCGCTCCTTGGGTTTATGCTGATCTTCTCCACCACTCTCCATCTGATACTTTCTGGTGGATGGTTCATTGTAAGGAAATGTTCCACCAGTGGCGCGCCTTGCACTTTGCATCTGATGCGACTCATGTGTTGCAAGAGGGAAACAACACTTACAAGGCAACTTTTACAACGCACGACCTTTACAACAAAACTTTTACAACGCAACATCCATTACAACGCATGCCATTACAACGCAACCATTACAACCCATGTCACTACAACGCATACCATTACAATGCATACCTTTACAACGCAGTCATTACAACGCATACCATTACAACGCATACCTACACTATCCAACACTTACCCTACTGTTGCACCCCCTGGAGATAGAATAGTAATTTTTACCCCTACACTATCCAATACTCACCCTACTGGTGCACCCCCTGGAGTTAGAATAGTAATTTTAACCCCTACACTATCCAACACTTACCCTACTGTTGCACCCCCTGGTGTAAGAATAGTAATTTTACCCCTACACTATCCAATACTTACCATACATGCAATGTAATGGTATGCGTTGTAATGGTATGCGTTGTAAATGTAGTATGAGTTGTAGTTGAATGCGTTGTAAAAGTAGTTTCAAAGATTTCGTTGTAATGGCATGCGTTGTAATGGAATGCGTTGTAATGGATGTTGCGGTGTAAAAAATGCGTTGTAAAGGTAGGCGTTGTAAAAGTATGCGTTGTAATGACATACATCCGTTGCAAGATCCTAGATTTAGCCTTTTGGGTTGCCTGTCCAATGTTGTTGCAAGGGCAGAGGATGATGTAAATGACATTGGCACTATTACAGTTCGTGAAGACAGGCAGTTTGTAGGATTTATTCTTGTGCGTCCATGTCGGGTCCAATGCATTAGGGTCCGTCTTTGCATGAGCCGCATTTGAAATGTCCAAGTAGAGGAGGGAAACACAGTTGGCTCCACAGGTCAGGGAGTTTTGCAGGTTCCAGGTAGGCTTTTACTACATTGTCCTTCAGGTTCCTGCCTCTCTTGAAGGCGAACATGGGGTTTTGTTCAGTGTGGAGTTCCGAAGCCACTAGATTCCAATATTTTTTGATAATCTTTTTGATGTCATTGCTTTCTGAGTGGAATATCGTCACACACACGATGTTGTCCTTTCCAGCTTTCTTGACCTTGGGTTGTAGTAGCTGGTCTCTTGGGCAATACCAGGCTCTTTTTTTGGCGTGTTTGGTTGGGGAGGGCTCCAAGGTCCCCAAAGCCCCGGGGACCACCCCTCCCCTGGGCTGTATGTATTGTGGGAGGGCCAGCTCCTGCAGTGTCCCGGGGTGCCCATCCCGACCTCCCATAGCAAGGAAATCTGTTCTCTCTTTCGAAATCTAACCCAGATTGCTTTTCCACATGGGGAATTGCATGTTAGTAGCTCCTCATGTGGAAAAGCAATGCCGGTTCCCAAGCACGTAGAAGTTGTGCACAAAAGGCGCTGGAGTCGTGCACCCTACAGATTATGAGTCGTGCATCCAGCGTTTGCACACCAGGGAGCTCCCGCCCTGTCATTGCATACTGCTTTGCTTCATTGAAGCGAGAGCAGGGAAACCTTCTCTCGTTTCAATGATGCAAAGCAGATTGCTTTTCCACATGGGAAGCAGCATATTATCTGCTCCCCATGTGGAAAAGCAATGTTGGCTCCCGCAGGACGCGGGGAGCCGGCTGGGACCGTGGGGGTTTGGGGACCCACCACGGTCTCCAACGGATAGGGCCAGCCCTGGGGGATGAGGTCCCCGGGGCTACAAGTGGCACTGGAGGGGGGCCACGTGGCCCCCCTCCCCAAAACTTTAAAAGAAAAGAAAAGAAATAGAAAGGCTGGCCCGGGGGATGGGGTCCCCAGGGCCATAAGTGGCCCTTCTCAACAGTTTAAAAAATAAAAATAATAAAAAAAAGAAAAGGCCATGACCTGTGGGATGGGGTCCCCGGGGCCCAAAAAATAGAAAAAAGAACAGCATTGCATCCTTGGGGGCCAAATAGGCCACCAGGAACCTCCAGTGTGGGCCAGGGGGCTGTGTTGCAGAGAGCTGTTCTGAGGCCACACCCTTTTTTACACCTCTCTGCAACACAGCTCTGAGGTGCTTACTGGAGGTACCTAGTGGGCTAGTTTGACCCTGGGGATCCTCAGGATTCAAGGGAACTTAATCTCCCAACTTAGAACAGCAACAGGGCGCGTTTACACAGTGGTGAAGGGAGGGGACGGGCCTGAGGTGACGTGTGCAAACCTGCCCTGTGGCGCATTTTAAGTTGGGGAAAAAATTCCCCTTCAAACCTGAGGGACCCTGGGGGCCAACTAGCCCACCAGGGGCTTACAGTAAGCTCCACTGCACTGTGTTGCAGGGAGGTGGTGCAGGCTGTGCCCCTTTTTACACCTCTCTGCAATGGCACTTACTGGAGACACCTAGTGGGCTAATTTGCCCCTAAGGACCTTCAGGATTCAAGGGAACTTAATCTCCCAACTTAAAACGGCCACAGGTTGTGTTTACACAGTGGGGAAGGGAGGCGACCGGGCCTGAGGTGACATGTGCAAACACGCCCTATGGCGCATTTTAAGTTGGGGAAATCATTCCCCTTCAATCCTGAGGGCCCCTGGGGGCTAACTAGCTCAACAGGTGCTTCCAGTAAGCACCACTGTGTTGCGTTGCAGAGCGGTGGTCCAGGTCATGCCACTTTTTACACCTCCCTGCAACGCAGCTCTGGGGTGCTTACTGACGGTACCTAGTGGGCTAGATGGACCATAGGGACCCTCAGGATTCAAATGAACGTAATCTCCCAATTTAAAATGGTCACAGGGCATGTTCACAGAGTGGTGAAGGGAGGGGACAGGGCTGAGGTGACATGTGCAAACACGCCCTGTTGCGCATTTTAAGTTGGGGAAAAAAATCCCCTTCAATCATGAGGGCTCCGGGGGGGCCAACTAGCCTAGCAGGTGCTTCCAGTAACCACTACTGCGCTACATTGCAGAGAGGTGGTCTAGACCGTGCCCATTTTACACGTCTCTGCAATGCAGCTATGTGGTGCTTACTGGAGGTACCTAGTGGGCTAGTTGGATCCTAGGGACCCTCAGGATTCAAGGGGACTTAATCAGACAACTTAAAACAGCCACAGGGAGCGTTTACACAGTGGTGGTGGGAGGGGACAGGGCTTGAGGTGATATGTGTAAACATGCCCAGTGATGTCATTTGAGATGTCATCAGTGATGTCATCAGTGATGTCACTGACCATGTCATGAATGATGTAATATATGACAGCATCAGCATTGGATTGCAGGCGCACCAGTTATAGGTACTACAACTAATTATAATGGAGGAATTTCAATGGTTTTGTACGAGTGAAATGTCCAGCTAACTAAAACACCCCTAAAACCTATGTTTTTTTTAGTGAATTTTTAAGGCTTTTTAATGCAAATTCCTAACTATAACATGTCTGAAACCTATGGCTTTTTCAGTGTATTTCAAAGGTTTTTTAAATGCTAATTCCGAACTATAAACTGTCTGAAACCTATGTTTTTTCAGTGAATATCTATATATGCGCGCGATCACAAATAATGACCCAACCTATCCAGTGGCCAGACACATAAACACACAACATGAAGGGAATATTAAGCATATCTCCTATTATGTCATAGACAGTGTCCCTAAGAATCCCAGGGGTGGGAATCGCAGACTAGCCCTAAGACGTCTAGAATCAAGATACATTATCTTGCTAAACTCAAAAATTCCTAATGGGCTGAACTCGGACGAGGCCTTAAGTGTACATCTATAAGCCAGTGACAAGCGTCTCCCGCTACTAAAACCCATTCCATGTACAACTCTGCACACAAAAACTTATTGTGAAACTTTATTGTTTAGTTTAAACTTTATTATTTATATTTGTATGACACATAACCATCAACAGTATGCCATGTATATATGTAAAAGAGGGTGTTATTTTGCCAGGACCAATTGTCATAGAGTGTACGAAGTCACCCCAGCAGCGCTTCATATGAGCGTATGAGCTATCTACTCCACTTGGAGACGATGTGTAGTGAAACATAATTGCAAATAATAGGCAATTTACTCTAAGTACTCCACAAAAAAATATATATGTTTGTACTACGATGTAAATGTACCTCCGTAATTTTGGCATGACACTACTATCTATTGTTGATTTTTTGACCCATGATGATACAAAGGCACGAAAATACCTTAATCGTATCCAGGCTGAGAATGTTACTAACCATACAATGACAGTAATTGTAGAGCAAGGTTGCGAAGAATTGTGATGTCTGTATATATATATAACGTTATAATTTATGTAATTAATTTAGATTATTTTCGCAACGATTATATAAACTGTAGTAACCTATCAAGGCTTAACAGTCGCCGCTCATTTTCAGTCGATTGAAAGGTTATATCTGTTTTATGGTTAAAGACGGTGAATGTAGCATGTCACAGAGACAACCAAATCTTCTTTGTCTATGTTTAGGTTTGCCTGGACCATGACTCATGGTAACGATGGTAATGCACAGCCAATCAAGACAGAGGGTCTGTTTTTGATGTGCCATTATGTGAAGTGTTATATATACTGATGTTAATCACAGCAGAGTAAGTGAGCAAGGCGGAGGCTTCCGCCGAAACGCGTCTGTGCAGCATGTCGGATTAAATACTTTTCCTTGAGTTAAATTCATGGAGTCAGTGCCTTCCTTGTATCGTGTGGGAATCGGATTGGTAAACAATATATATATATATATATATATATATATATATATATATATATATATATATATATATATATATATATACATATATACATACACATGTGATCAAGGCTACCGTGTTGTAGCCAAAACGCGTCATGCTGGGGATTTGGGAGTATTAAAACTACCCTGAACTAATTTGGTATCATGTGATCAAGCCTCTGGCTAGAGGCGAAACGCGTCATGCAGGTCAGCTTGGGTGTTATTTGATGAAAATAAAAACCACTTAACTTTGCACGAGACTTGGGTCTGGCTTGTTCGTTTTTCCGGTTGGAACAGTGGAACTGGGATGCTGGCGGCATCAAGCGATACAGGATTTCATATATATATATATATATATATATATATATATATATATATATATATATATATATATATATATATATATATATATATATATATATATATATATATATATATATATATATATATACATACACATGTGATCAAGGCTACCGTGTTGTAGCCAAAACGCGTCATGCTGGGGATCTGGGAGTATTAAAACTACCCTGAACTAATTTTCCTGCGTTGCTGTGGTCTGTACCTACGTGGTTGAATCGGCATCTAGAGCCGATCTGTGGGACTGGTGAACGATATACATACATATATATATATATATATATATATATATATATATATATATATATATATATATATATATATATATATATATACATATATACTAGCTATACCGTGCCACGCATTGCTGTGGCTCAGGCTGGTTAAATGGAAGAGTAAGCGCATGTTTCTAATGTGTTTAATTTATAAAATATGTTTTTGTCCAACCTAATATATGTAGACTATTGTCTATATGCGTCCCTTGTATTTGTTGCGCAGCAACCAAATCGAAAGAGTCTGTTCGGCCTTTCGATTAAAAACACTGGCGTATTGGACACGCACGTATTCGAAACCAAGGTTGTGTATTTATAAACATGTGCTAATGTTGCCAAGTGAACCAATTCCTCCCCCTTTCTCCACCCACTTCCTGGTCTGCCATCCTGACACCATCCTAATATATGTAGACTATTATCCCTATGCGTCTATTGTAATTGTTGCGCTGCAACCCAATCAATAGGGTCTGTTTGTCCTTTAGATAAAAAATATGTGTGTATTTGACACGTGTATTCTAATCCAACTTTGTGTATACATAAACACACACTTATTCGAATTCAACATTGTGTCAAAATTTCAAATCAATCAGTGAAGAACTTTTGTAGATTTAAGATTTTTATCAAACACACAGTGACATGTTTATGTGTCTGTGCTTTCAATTAAAAACACACACGTATTCGACACGCTCGTATTTGAATCCAATGTTGTGTTTATGAAAACACTTGCATATTTGAATGCAACATTCTGTCAAAATTTCAAATCAATCGGTGAAGAACTTTCGTAGATTTAGGATTTTTATCAAACTCACATTGACATTTTTATGTGTCTGTTTGTGCTTTCGATTACAAACACGCACGTATTCGGCACGTGCATATTCGAATCCAACGTTGTGTATATAAAAACACTTGCATATTCAAATGCAACGTTGTGTCAAAATTTTAAAGCAAACGGTGAAGAACTTTCGTAGATTTGAGATTTTGAACGAATAAACAGTTACATTTTTATTTAGATATATATATATATCCACACAAAATCTCCAGCAAGCAGAAGGAAGAGGCCAAACGGGGAATCCAGGAGAAGATCGTTAATTGGAAAGCAGTTCTGACATAATACATTTCAACTTTAATGTCTTCAGCAGATGCCGCTACTACACTATATCAGCCTCACACCACCACTTTTCAATGTTTCTGCAGTCCTCCCTTGATTGGAAAGGCACACCTCCACTGCCATGTGATTGCTCACCTGATGTAGTTCAATAACTCCTACAACTCCCAGAATGCATAATTTCAGGGCGGGTGATGCGTGGGGAAACTTGGTGATGTAAAATCCATGTGGCTTTGGTGTGCTGCAGAGCAGGGCGTGCTGCATCCAGTGTGAATTCAATCCTCAGACTTCCCTTGGTCCCCACATACGTTCTAACCCCCCAGGAACAAGTCCACCGGGTCATGAGCGGATTTAATAAACCAAAACTCCTTGTGAAGTCACAAGCAGCCAGCTGGCAGTCTCCCTTGCTTGACCTGTTCTCGGGATTTGGGCTGGAGCAATCCAATACCTTGGGCGACGAACAACTGCTTGCACAGACACCAGCAATGACCCAGCCAGCTCGATAGAACGGGCCCCTTAACGAGTCTCTGGCTGACGCGATGATATCCAAACGAAACCTCCAACAAACAGAAGGAAGATGCCACACTGAGAATCCAGGAGATCTTTAATTAGAAAGCAATTCTGGCATATTGCATTTCGACTTTAATGTCTTTCTCAGATGCCGCTGCTACACTGACTCAGCCTCATGCCACCACTTTTGAATGTTTCTAAGGCCTCCCTTGATTGGAAAGGCACACCTCTCCTGCCATGTGATCACTCATACATATATCATACCTGTGTAGACTTACCTTGACAATATTGTGGTAGTCTGTACTCTAAATACAATATTGTGGCGGGGCTACATACAATAAAACGTTGATTTTCTGGTAGTGCATCACACTCAGTGCCCTGTTAAAATTTCTCACTGTCGTCTTTAAGACTCATTGTGGTCTTGCACCTCCATACCTACATAGCAAATTTATCATACAGTATGCGGACTGCTTCCTTCATTTTGCTACCATAACCATATATCTCAGTCAAGATTCTTCTTACTCCTGGCCAACTTATCCATGGACTATTTTCATATTTGTTCATGTCTTTTTATTTATGCTTCCAATATCTTCACAAGTTTAAGTTTAAGTTTATTTCAGTTGCAAAGTTATTAAAAAATCAATGCAATACAAAAGCTTTGATTAAAACCGTAAGAACATGATATAATATGGAGATGCACAATTATAATTTACAGAGAGCATTGTAAAAGGTTTAAGTGAGTTGGGTTGTTAACAGTTAAAGAACACTTTGATTAAAAAGTTGAGGACTTTGCCTGTGTGCTAGTGCAGAGTTTGTTGCCAATGCAAACAATTCAATCAGTGCAGGAAGGTGCTTCATGGAAGTTAAAAGGTGGTGGCTTTGGTGAGGCCTTCCCAACTCTGCCTTAGTGGGAGCGCCCTCTCTTCCTTGGTTTATTAGGCTATGCTTGGTTCACCAGTATGTGATGCTGCTGGTGATCCTCAGAGTCTGGGCCTGCATAAAAGGATTTCTGGTGGGCCAGCTGTGAATTCCTAGTAGGGCTTCATCTGGTGGTCTGGCTGTGTCTAATAGTGGAGTCTGATGGCACTTTCTGTTCAGCTAACACAAGAAATCTTGCTAGTCAGCATAATTATGGATCTCCTGGATCGAAGCATGCCAGGATTGATTGCCTACTTGAGCAAATTCACCTCTGATTGAAGGGGATCTTTAGCAGCTGTCTCATTTCTTGCTGCATCTCATTGCAGGTACAGACTAGGTGCACAATATCTCCCTGGCTGTTTTTGCATACACTGTAAGACGTTATGGTTGACGCCCGCAGCCATGGTGGGAGGTTCTGAGTGCATGGGAGCAGGCCAATGTGATGCCTTAAGAAATGTGTTTTTCGTGAATTCAGGTATCCCAGGTTAAGTATTTTTGAGGAGGAAAAATGTTATAGTTTTTCCATGAGTGATTTCTGGCAGAGAAGGCGCCTTTGTCCTCCACCAAAGAGAGTTGTTTTAGAGATTTCCAGATGAGCTCCTTAAAGACTGAATGAAGGATCTGTGTGTTCCAGAAGTCGGTGAGCCCAGTGGTTGTCAGAGATTCCTGTAGATAGCTTATTGCAGGGGATGTATCCCTCTGCTGGAGGTCATGCTATACTAGCTGGTTTAGAGTGTTTGGGTTAGATGATCTGATCATGTTTCAGCAGATTATGAGGGCACCAAGGATTGCTTCAATAGGCAAACTCCAGCCTTTTTTGCACAGGAGAAGTGTATTTTGGGAGGCTGAACATATTTCTACATGCTTTGACTAGAATTCTGGTCAATAGTTTGAGGTCTCTGCCTATCATTGATTCGCTGCCATAAGTTAATGTGGGCAGAATTTTGTCCTGTGCTACTTTCAGGAGGGGACTTTGTGTCGGCCCGGTTCATTTTGATGTAAGACTTTTCAAAGTTATTGCTAGCACCAGCCCTTTCCTTCTGATTTCTTATTGTTGTTGTGTGAAGGATCTTTCTTAATCTATGTTGACATTATGTTGATTATTTGTTATGTGCCACTGATTCTATTTGTGTGCTCCCCAGGTGCCAGGACCCAGCTTGTTTCTTCTTGTTATTGTTTTCTTGAGGTTGATTGTCAGGTTGATTTCTATGGCTTAATCCTGCATTTTATTCAGGAGATGTTGCATGTTGACTGCTGTGTGGCTAAGCAGAATTACATTGTTGGCATACAGGAGGTTGGATAGAGTTTTTCCCCCCAACCTGGGAACATGGGAGTCGCAGATGTTGAGTTCCTGAGATAGATCTGCCATATATATGTTATATAAGGTAGGCGTGAGCATACAGCCCTGCTACAGGTCTTTGGTTGTTGGTACTCTTCTCAAGAGGTGGGTTATGGCTACAATTTCACCTGAACCCAGGTGTCTGTGTGAAGAAGTGTTATCATTTTTAAGAGAGCTTGCGGAATGCCTCAATGGGCTAGTTTCCCTCACATTCTTACCCTGTTGACATTGTTGAAAGCGGCGCTAAAATCAATAAAGCAGAGGTGTAGCGGCATTGCCATGGACATTGCTGCATCAATGAGCAGAGAGATTGCCAGGATGTTGGTTGTTGTACCTGACTTTTTGCAGAATCGTGTCTTGTTTAATGGTATTATATCATTGGTGTTTGTCCAAGCTGTGAGTTCCTCTAGCACGGTTCCCTCAAAGTATTTGGCCTCATTGTCAAATAGTGCCACTAATCTGTAGCTGCCAGGCAAGGCCTTGTAACCACCTTTGTGTATCAGAGCGATCATGGAGCATTTCCATAGTTCTAGAATCTGGCCCAGTAATCTAGCTTCTGAGAATAGTGGTTGCAGTATGCCAGTCCATTCTGCAGCCCTCTGTTTAAACAGTGCCAGTGGAATACCGTTCGGGATTGGAGCCCCGCCAATTCTTCCTTTTGCAACCTGCTGCTTATTAGGAGCAACTCTGAGGCACAAGTCTCATACTCAGGCGATTGATCTGTGGCAGAAGCTGTTGGTGAGACTGCCTCCTTTACTCGAGTTCCATCCAGGCAGTCTCCCAGTGAAGTCCTATTTAGGAAGATTGACCACGTGCTCACTGTTTGGTGAGTAATATGCTTATTTAAGAAGCGAGCCCAGGTTTCCTCTGAGATGTGAGTAGAGTTGCCTCCATGCTGCAGGTGCATTATCACATTAACCGTTTTCCAAAAGCGATTGCCATTTCTG
>NW_028243692.1:0-20241 GCF_964263255.1 Lissotriton vulgaris
AGATGTTGCGTGTTTATCTAGGTTCCTGATCGATACTGTGACCTTATGCCCCTATTCGGCTATAAATCCATTTATTCCCTATATTGGCATAACCGTTCAAGTGCGATTTTCTGAAAAGTCATCTCTGGCCTCACACGAACAGAGCCACATTCCAGCATGACTCTCTGCCACTTCCTTTGTGACCAATTAGTGCAATGACAGAGCAGTAGTCACTATCTGATATTCCTAGATAACACTCCGAGTTCTTCAACAAGATAAAAACTCAGCAAACCTGGAAATCCCCGCTTGCTATGTTTTGATTAGTAATGGAACTCTAATGAGCAACTGATAACTATCACTTCCTAGTGACATCTTTAATTGACGTCTTATGTCCAGCAAACTTGCGTCAAACCCGGCACCTGTCAGGTATAAATATTACCAACGTTGCCTTAAGCAATGCGAGCCTGTTGCCCGGTTGGGAGCTGTTGTGAGCTGCGAGCTACTGATGCTGGCTGCCTGCATGACCCTGTGTTGGTAAATCTAGCACTCTGTCGCTGCAGCCTGCTATCCTGTGGTGGTGAAGCTGCTGATTACCATTATCGCCGCTACAGCGCGAACTATGGTGCAGTACGCTTAAGGAGCTGAACAGACGTCCCTCTGCGAAGACATCCAGCAGATTCCAGCTGCCCGCGGACGCTGTCCCCCCTCCTTCCTCGACGCGCTGAAGAAAGCCGCTGCCTTTCTCGTGCAGAGAAATCCAGTCCCGGCGCTTCCGGTTTACCCTCGCGGGTGACTGGGATATCGAGAGAGACCCCTGAAGGAGATACCAATCCTCCATCATTCTATTCAGAGGTATGGTGTTGACTAAACCCTTAGACGAGAATTCTTGAAACAAACCTTGGCAAAACCAACTTAACTTAAAGCTACTTACTTGCTCCCCTTTCACGTGTTAGGCTTAGGTCAGGCACACTGGGGTAGGCTTAGTTAGAAGCACCAGTTGAGTATGTTAGCCCAATGTATATATGACTGTATATATGTTTTATTACTTTTAAACCATTGTATGGCTAAGAAACCATATCAATGCTTTTACAGTTCTATTTCGCAATACTTATCTTACTGTACGTACTTTTTATAATAACAATTATTGCAATTGTGGCAATACATTTCTCTTGTACGAGAAGAAAGACTGTTCAATAAATGTTAACCCTTTATTGATACACGCCCGTCTCTCTATTCTCTACATCTCGTGAAAGTAAACTGCACTAGACTGACTGAGTGAAATACATGTCTATTGTTTCACACGACCCTAGAGATTGACTCTTGATCTGAGGAGCAAAGTTGTCATGTTGCACGGTTGTTGGAAAACTGAATCCCTTCTTGTCTGTGCCAAGGAAGCTGATCACTCCCTATGCAGAGAAGAAAGTTTCCAGTGACCTCTGAGCTAGTTGGTAACACAACCCAATTAAGTTTAGCATAGTCAGTGGAGGCCTGGAATATAAGCAGTTCCACGTCGATACTACTGTTTATGTTATTCCAATGCGCAGGGCCTAGTGGGAAACTAGGAACTACACTACATGGCGCCCAAACGTTTGGTAAGGCGATAAACTAACGCAAGACTTATAGAGTAACTCAGTCGTGCATATTTCACACCCCTTTCTCCCGTAAATACTCCAATAGACGTCTGGAGTGGGTGAAAGGTTAAAATCCGCCCGACCTTAGTAGGAAGAGATTCCTATGTAAAGCTCTGGTTTATTCAACGTTGAAGGATACAGTGTTCCAAAATATTGTGCACCTAATCTTTGTCTCCTTGGAGACCTACTCTGCAAAACCTGCATTTATACAATGTCAGTAGAAAATAACGGAACCTCTGGGGCCGCAGTAGATGCGACTCAGCAAGGTCCCGAACACACAGACCCGGATGCAATAATCATCCCGGCACATTTAAGAAAATCTATAACTTCAAAACTTATAGTAAACGGACTGACACCTCAAGGTGGTACAGTAATTTTCGTGATAGAGGCTCACGAATATCGGCAGACAGAGGTATTCTATTCATGGATAAACTTTCCAGCGGTAAACGCTATAACAAAAGAGTTTCACTATTACAAAATAGAGAAACCTCCGGAAGAGTACGCTCCTTTCGAGGAGATTGAAATTCCACTTAAATTTCAAGAGCACCTGCTCTGGTTTAATGGCGCCCTAAAACACAATGATCACATAACTAGGCTCGGTCCACTAGGTAGACCAGGAGCCACGTGGCCGGTTCTAGCCAGCTACACACCACATCCTGACATTGCAAAAATGTCTAGAGAAGAGCTGTTAGTACAGCTAAACACATTAATAAAAATACATAGGCAATTAGTCCAATATGTAATGCGGACTGCAACAGTCCAGCCAGCTGTTAATACACCACAGCTGACCCCTCATCCGGGGAACACAAAAAAAATTACACCACAGAACATACAGTCATGTCTTGGTAAAACACCCGTAAAATGGGAACAAATTCCTTTCTGGTTAGCCCAGAAAATCACTCAAATAGAGGCAGTATTTCCTGATACTACCCCTAATGATGAAACACAGAATCTTGACCATCTGCCTTCCTATGGGAATCGCACCACACGTGGAGGACTGTGACACTTGGGGTACAGTCTTTGCTTCCATTTACACAAAAACACACGGTGTTCCGTCTATGGCGGTAATACCAGAAGTGCTAAAACAGATTCAAAATGAATTCGGTCCAGAGCCCGCTTTAAATCTAGGTATGAAATTACTGAAAGACTTCAAGCAGGTCACGGCTATATTATTAGCCAACGTAAAGGGAGAAGCAGCATCTGTGGCGATCCGCCAGAAGTTGAGGGAAACAGATATAAAAGATCCTGTTGAGCTTGCAAAAATCATAGAAAAATGCTATGAAGAATTAGGTAGAGACAGCTTGGGTGGAAAACCAGTTAAGCCTCAACTGCTCGAAAATCCTGAAAAATTATTTATTAAAAATAATTTAAACACTCCTAAAAAGAGCTGGGATGGAAATAAACAATCCACTCCCAAGGAAAAAGTTTTCCAGTCCAGAGGAAGGTCTCCTCGACGGAGGGAAAGAACTCCGACTCGAGAACGCCAGTCTCCCCAACGGGAGCCCTCTGAGAAAAGATATAACCTTAGAAATAGGGATAATCTGAAAAAACCTGATAGATATCAAAGTATTGATACACGTCCCTCTCGATCTTTTCCACAGAATTCAGAAAGAAGAGGACGGTCAGACCCAGGAGAGCACACCAAGTCCAAAGACAAGGAACCTGCTCAAAATAAGAAATCTCAATTTCAGACAAAGAAGGTAGCCAGTATTAGAGTAATTAACCATGCCGAGAATACTGAGGACACAGTTGAAAAACGGGGAGTGGGCATTGACAATGTTGGACAGTGCAGCAGAAATCAGTATAGCGCGCAAGATCTTGATGAGTCATCTGGAGACAGTGGACACGAATGAATACATTCAGGTTGAAACTGCCGACGCCAGACTTAGCGAACCCCATAAAATATACGAAATAACATTGCGTATAGAGGGTGATAAGACTAGGAAAATTAAAGGTCTATTTTGGGATAAGCTCTCAAAAGGCTATGATATTCTGTTAGCTGAAAAAGATTGGCCCCCAGAGTTTGTCAGGGAGTGCCCTCGTGGCAAAGAGGTGATTATGCCTGCCTTCTCGAATCACATACTGATTCACAAAAAATATACATATGCAAGGAAATGGGCAGTAGCCCAGGCACCTGCATTATATAAAAATCATGTAGGATGGGATGAGGATTCACCGCCTCACAAAATCCAACTAAAAAGTGAACCAACTGCCCAACGGCAGTATCCCATAAAGCAAGAAGCTAAAAAACAAGTCAGGGAGATCTTAGATCAACTTGAGTATCAGGGGGTGATTGAAACATGCACCTCTCAAATGAACAATCCTTTGTTTCCTGTCTCCAAGCCAGACAATTCATATCGTCTAGTTTTGGACTACAGACATCTTAATACATGTTGCAAAACTTTTGCAGTACAAAACTCGCATAGTGCAGCCCTAATGAATAATATAGTTAGGAAAAAATATAAAACGACATTAGACATTTCTAATGGTTTCTTTTGTCAAAACATTGCACCGGAAAGCAGATATTTGACCGCTTTCTCTGCATTTGGGTCGCAGAAAAAATTCTGTCGACTCCCACAGGGGTTCAAGAACAGGCCAGGACTATTCTCAGCTAGAGTAACAGAGTTACTACAAATCTATGATGATGAAGCATTATCTTACGTACATGATATTTATCTCACAGACGACGACTTGGATACTCACTTGAAAAGAGTGAACACCATTATACTTGGGTTCGCAGCAGAGGGTTACAAATTCAACTTTAAAAAATCTCGAATTGCCCATCTGACGGTACTGTTTTTAGGGTACGAATTATCAAGTGAAGGGAAAAGCCTAGCGGACAACTTCTTAGAGAAGTGCGCTGTACTCCAAGCTCCAAAAACGCTGAAGAATTTACAATCCATTCTAGGTTTTCTGAATTTCGGATGAACTTACATCCTAAATTACGCAGAGAGGGTTAAACCTCTCTACGAACTAATTAAACCTGATTTTAAACAAATCAATTGGACTCAAAAACACACAAAAATTTTGAGATCACTGCAAACAGACATGTTAACAAAAACAAAATTAGATACACGTGACAACACACGTGATCTTGTAATCCGAGTCATCCCAGGAAGATGCGGATTCACATACCTAACCTCTAATGAGGGAGAAAAGGTACCAATAGCTTACAAATCACATTTGTACACAAAGGCTGAAATAAAATTCAGTTCAACTGAGAAAATTCTAACTACGGTTCAGACTGCTGTAGCGAAAGAAAGGCCCCTAGCACAAGGTAAACGAATAATAATCGTAACACCCATACCGGCTTTAGAAGCGGTAACTAAAGCAAGCATTCCTAATGCTAAAGCTTTGCATCCGAGATGGATTCAGTGGGTTAATTCTCTTGCTGCAACAGACGTAGTTTACGAATTTGATCCTAACTTAAAAACACAGGAATTTTTACAATATGAGGGGATAGGAGCAAGATGGCAGCCGTGACTCATGGCTGAGCTGCAGCGTGAAGCAGTGATGGCTCTGGGACTACTCTAGGAAACACCTAAACACCTAAAGAAATTAAGGCGCCTTACTCCGCTTAGGTTGAGCGAGGGATACTTTTCCTCAAGCGGTGACTGTCTCCGATTTGAACATCGGCGGGAATTAATGGAAAAAAAGCACACAAGTCAAGCGGCTGTAGAGAAAAGGAAAAGCGAGCTTTTAAAACGGCGTTGGAAATCAGATGCCGCTTTTGTCCTCTTACCGCAAAGCGCTGTCTTTTGGAGCGCTGAGAGCGGCCGCGGCACTTCTCCTGAGGATCGGGCTTGCCAGCAGGGACGCCGGTAGAGCCCACAGAGTTCACGGACCTAGGGGGCGGGTCCACACTGACCAGGTGAGCGGCTCCAGCCGTGGCTACGGCGGCAGAGGCGGGGAGAGGAACGCGGATCCCGCGAGGTGCAGGCGCAGGCATCAGAGCCATCAGCAGGTACGAGAGGAACAGGCAGAGCAGCAGCTCATATCGTGTATGGCTACAGAACTGCATTCGGAAGTTGAGCCGGTGTCTAGTAGGAAAAACGTCAATATCAGGATAACCCCTAGGGCTACAGAGATTGCAAGTATTCCAATAGCTGTTGCGGTAGCAGGAACGACAGATTTTGAAAAAAGCGAAGCAGTGACATTTTCAAGGGCTTCAGAGAGACAACTGGTATCGGCGCTGTGTACTCCTAAGGGAATGAGGCCCCCAGCAGTTAGGACAAGACAAGCTGCTGCCACAGCAGCCACAACAGTGAGCGTAGTTGAGCTCATGAATCGCAAGGAGAAAGAGAAAGAGAAAAAAAACCTGAAAAATAAAAATATGGAGACGGTTTCTGTGGCAGGATTAACACCACTACCTGCTGATGAGTGTATGGCAGTTGAGCAAGAATCTGGCCAGGATACAGTTGTTTTGATCACAGCGAATGCAGAAGCTGACAGCAGGGCTCCAGGGGAAGCGGGTTCCGGGACATGTGAGTTAGCAGGCAAAGAGCTTGTTAACATATCTACTGTAGCTACCGAGTTGGTAACAACAACAGCCTCAGCCGGGGAAATGGAGCGTCCAATCGAGCCTATGCCTATGCTTGAATATGAAGTCCCTTCACAAGTCGCAGATATCAGTGCAAATGTTTGTCAGGCGAATCCAGACCCAGTTGAGCAACCCTCTAGGGCTATAGGTGATGCACTAGCAGAGAATGCAGCGGCTAATCCCACGGGGGGCCACACTTTAGGTCAAACCTCAGGCCAAGATCAAGCCTAGAGAGTTGAATTTGACTTGCGGAAAAGCTTAATGGATGGGGGCAAAGAGAAGGAGAAGGAGAAGGAGAAAGAGAAAACCCCTAGTGAATGTTTCTTTTCAGTGACTGAGGAGGCCGACTGGTCAGCCGACGATGAGGGAGACGAGCTCCAAAGCTCGGACATTGACGGTAGCAATGTTGAAACAGAAAGTGACCCGGAAGGGGAGCCACCGCTGACAGTTAAAATATCGCACCCTCAGAAAAGTCAAAAATGTCAAAAAGATCAAGATGACTTAACGTGGGACCACTCCCCTACTACTCTGTTACAGGGCAATTTAAACCAGTCGGCACATCCCCCGCAGGATCAGGGGTCCCTACCAATGTTACAGGATACTACACAACCTTCAATGAACTCAATGATGTCAATGATGGAATCAATCCATCAGGGCATCACAGCACATCGTGAGGAAACCAGATCTGATAGTCTCAAGGCCCAGGCTACTATGAGGAAAATGAAAGGGGTGGTTAGGAAGCTTTCAAAAGCCTGTGAGAACATGGGAGATAGGGTCTTAAATCTGGAAGAGAGAATCGTTTCTACTGAAGCTGAGGTGGCAAATGCTACAAGGAAAGTGGAATCCCTAGACTCACAAGCACAGGATGTCCAGTGGAAACTGGAGGATTTATAAAATAGACTAAGAAGAAACAACCTTAGAGTTCTAGGGATTCCGGAAGGATGTGAAGGACAGGATGCTAAGGCTTTTATTGTGAAAACTTTCGAGAAAGCATTCCCAGACGTTGCAGGGTGGAACTGGACTACTGAAATCCAGAGAGCACATCGAATACCATTCAGGCTAAGGCAGAGTGCTAGAGCTGATGATAAGCCTAGAGCAATTTGATATACATAGGAAACTTTCTGTTGCGCCAATCTATCGCAGAAAAAGCGAGACCAGATTCTAAGAGGGCTTTTGAGGGAGGATCTTTTTTCGTAAGGCCGGATTTTCGCCACACCACTGTGGAACGGCGATGGAGGTTAAGACAGCTAATCAAGCCTTTTCAGGATAAAAAGATACAGGTGTATCTCATTAATCCTGCTCAACTTAAAGTTATCCATCAGGGAAAGACTTTTTATTTTCCCTCAGAGATTAAAGCTCGCGACTTTCTAAACTCAGTATAGAACGGGCTTATGTCTAAGAAGTATTTTTAAATTAGACTAGTCCTAGGGCGGTATAATGGTGTTAACATGGGTTACTAACGGAAAATGTATGAATTTCAAAGGTTTTGAGGTTGTGTTATTGTATGTTTTCAGGAGTTAAAAACAAGTTTAAAAAAAAAAAATAAGGGTTTAAAAAAAAAAAAAAGGGTAATCAATTGATGCAATTGGCTTCTGCCATTGGTTTTGTTGGTTTCGGTGAAATTTCAGGGTTAGGGTGTTTCCAAAAATATGTATTTTTGTGTTTGAATTTAGAGCCCACTGCACGCTGCATCCATCACACGCACAGACTCAGTCTGCGCACTCCTTCAGGGTGGGGGCCAGGGTTAGGGGTGGGTTCAGGGTGGCTTGCGACACGGGGTGGGAGGGTGGGACATGGGGGGAGAAAGCAAAAAAACAGAAAGTTCTCACAGTTAAGATGTATATTGTTGAAGATGTAAGATCATTAATGCTAATGTTACTTTATTCATTCGAAGTTTTCAGGAGTGTAATTGACTGGATAGACCAATGGCTACGACTTCTGCAGGGCTATGTCTAAGTTAAACGTAGTTAGTCTTAACATAGGCGGCTTGAATAATTGGAAAAAAAGAGGCAGGTTGGAGGAGTATATTAAAATAATAGGGGCCGATATCCTCTGCCTACAGGAAACTCATTTGCCTTGGAAAAATAAACATTGGTTGAATCTAAGGGGCTATGAAATTTTATCTTGTTCATCACAAACATCCATGATAAAAGGGGTAGCAATCATTGGAAAGACAGGGTTGGGGGGGGGGGGGGGTTAAAAGAAGTAAGGCAGATAATTCTGGACGCTGGGCTATATGTGAAATGTACATGGGTCTTACAATCTGTACAATATACGGGTCTAACCTCGATGATCCAGCAGTAATGGATTATTTAGAGCAGGAGTTAACAAATTGGTCAGTACCTATAATAATCTGTGGAGATCTAAACATCTCAGCAGATTTTACAAATGGGAGTGCTTATACAGGTCGGAAGCCACGGGTATATAAGGCGCTATACTCTCTTATTAAATCCCATGGTTTGATAGATGTCTGGGGAAGTTTAAAGAAAGGTAATCCAGGGTTTACGTATTTTTCACACCCTTTTAATAAATATACCAAATTGGACTATTTTATGATAACAGCTAACTATCTTTCAAATGTGGAAATAGTGAGGTTACCCAAGATAATGTCGGATCATAATCCCCTCGTGTTAACAATTGCTGTTAGTAAACACGGGAAAAAAGCTAGACCTTGGACTTTCGATAGGAAGCTCCTAATGGATAAGAATTATATCTCGCATATGAAAACTTGGTGTCAGTCATATTTTGATGCAAATAGATATAGTGCTCCCCGCAACGTTGTCTGGGATAGTTTTAAAGCTGGTCTGAGAGGTGAGACGATTAGCTATGCTGGACGAATGTGGAAGAGAGGTAAGATAGAGAGGGAACGTTTATTGGGTAAATTGGCAGATGCAGAGGAACAACATAGGAAAGATGTATGTCAGGGGTGTCAGGGTAACTCAAGCTGGGAGCGACTGAGTAGTATTAAGGCTGAACTTCAGTTACAATTGGCAAAAAAAGCTGCAGCCGGATATCAATCATATAGATCTAGAATGTATGAAACAGGGGAAAGTGCTGGCAAGGCTCTGGCTCTGCGGATAAGGCAGGTTGCTTCGAGGAATATCATAACTGAAATAAAGGAAGGAGATCAAATGTATAAAAAGTCAGATGAAATCCTTGATGTTTTTAGAAGATTTTATCAAGAGCTTTATAAAGAAGAGCCAGAAAATGATGATCCGGGTATAAATTGGCCGGAAATGGGTATCAAACTTACCTCTAGTCAGAGAGAAAAACTGGAATGTAGTATAACTATGGATGAATTATCCGAGGCATTACAGGACTTAGCTTCTGGCAAGGCGGCAGGACCTGACGCCATTCCTCTGGAAGTATATAAATGTTTAAGGGAAGTAATAACACCCTTACTATTGGATTTATTTAATGGGGTTATCAATACCGGGGCTATCCCGGAATCCTGGACCGAAACAAATATTGTGGTCTTCCATAAGAAGGGGAAACCGAAAGAGAGCCCTGGTTCATATAGGCCCATATCACTAATAAACAGTGATAATAAACTGTACGCTAAAATATTGGCGACGCGGCTGGCCGGGATCATAGGGACCCTGGTGTCTCCCTGGCAGCATGGTTTCATTCCAGGCAGAGGAACGACCGATCACATAAGGAGAGCCATCACATTATTTGATATACATGCTGCTGATGGAGGGAGGGCCGCTATGATCCTTCTAGACGCGGAAAAAGCCTTCGACCGTGTCAGGTGGAGCTTCCTGTGGAGGGTAATGAGAGACAGAGGTTTTGGCCCAAATTTCCTACAGGCAATTTGCGCTATGTATGCGAATCCAACGGCAAGGATTCATCTTATGGGTGAGCAGTCGGGGAAGATCCATATATTAAGGGGCACGCGACAAGGGTGTCCGTGCTCACCCATCCTGTTTGCTCTGTATATAGATCCTCTAATAAATCTAATAATGAATAGTAAAATTAAGCCAGTTGTCACTAATGGATTTCAGACTAAAGTACTAGCCTATGCGGACGATGTCGCTATCTTGACCACGGATCCTGATAGTGCCCTGAATGAAATTGTTAGAATTACTTCTGAATTTGGGAGACTATCTGGATATCGTCTTAATGTAGCTAAAACGCAGGTATTATGCACCAGCAATATAAATAAAACGGATAATAGATATCTGGACTCAGTTGTTTATTTAGGAATCATAATTAATGCCCAGCCAAAGGATATTATCAAAGACAATTTTGAGCCATTATTGATCAAAATTAAACAGGACTTAAGGAGAATAGACAAACTTCATTTATCAGTTATAGGAAGGGTTAATGTCATCAAAATGTCTATCTTCCCCAAAATTTTATATAAATTTAGGTCTATCCCTTTCAAAATTGAAGATGCATTGATAAAGGAAATGGAGTCTATATTCATGAACTTTGTATGGCAGTATGGCAAGGTTAGGAGATCTAATAGGCTTATGTCCCTACCCCAAGAAAAGGGGGGTTGGGAATACCCAATCTTAGGTATTACAACTGGGCCTGTCTCCTCATAGGGATGCCTGTGCTTCTCTTCCCAGATGATACCAGATATAGCCAGGGAGTCATCCCCACTATCTATCACCTGGCACTGGGGGAGGAAGTACACGGGATATTGTCAAGGAAGCACGACAAACGTTTCTTTAAAGCATCGGGGTATAAGATTTTGGGTGATATTTGGGGGATATGGTCTTCTATCTGTAAAGATCAGGACATCCCAAAGTATAATCAGCACACCCTATTATGGAATTCAGACCTATTTCCGCATTTAAGTGATGATGGCCCATGGAAATATTGGGAAAGACAAGGGATCACCTCTCTAGGCCAAGTAATGATTAAAGACGTCTGCAGGCCCCTCAAACTGCTGAGGACACGGTTTTCATTGCAAGGTGCCCAAGAATTTAAGTATATGCAGCTGGTTAATATCATTAAGTCGAAAAGACCAGGTCTGAATATATCTAGTGGATGCGCTCTACTGGATTATTTGAAAGACGGAGGTCATAGAATCAAGGATCTGTACAGGATGCTTATGGAGAGCCTCCCCGATGATTTGATTAAGGTGGAGGAGAGCTGGGCCTCCAAACTGCAGGATCCTGACATTGATCTTGACAGAGCACTGGCATTGGACAAAAGATTTCTGAGATCATCAAATTTAAGAGCACAGCATTTCAAGACTCTGTTTAACTTATATTATACACCAGCTAAACTGTTTAAATGGGGTAGGAGACTAGACCATAACTGTCCTAGGTGCGGTAATGGGCCAGCAGATATATTACATATGTTTTGTAACTGTGTAAAATTGGGACCGATTAAAAATGAAATTGAAAATTTTTTAGAGGGGCTGCTAGATGTTAAAATTGACCTATCCCCTACACTTTTAATATTTGGTTGCGATGCAAAGCTAGGTCTGAGTATAGAGATAGAGGCGTTGGTTTTTATTTCGACAGCTGTTCTCAGGATATTAGTTGCTGCTGTATGGAAGGATGTGGAGCCTCCAACCTTTCAAATGTAGATGTGTAGGTTGTTAGGGATTCACAATATCGAATCAGAACGTTATGCCCTTAAAGGAATTAAATCCAGAGAAATGGGGTTACGTGTATGGGCACCAGTGGCTAACTGGAGGAAGTCAAGATGTGCGACCCCATAGATTATATTGCGGGATGTCATGGTCAATGATTTGGTATTTCTGATTTTTTTTTTTTTTACCCTGTTATTTATTTCTGTCTGTCTCTCCTGTTAAACATTGCTACTGGATAATGCTGCCTATATTGTATTGTATTTATTATATTATCAAGTGTATTTATTTGTGTCTATATTCTAAGATGATATATTTATATATACTGATGATTTTAATGTACATTTCGCTGTTGTGAACTTTCAATAATAAATAAAAAAAAAAAAAAAAAAGGAATTTTTACAATATGAATACGAATGTCCTCTGCCAATTGAAATCCTGCCTCTCGAAGAATACGGAAGTATTATATATACTGACGGATCAGCACAACCCGCAGTTGGGGGTAAGCAAGCTTACAGTGCTGCATGCGCGATTGTTAAAGGTCGCTGGCACAAAGGAAAATTTAGACCATTGGTCACTAAAACACAATCTCTAGGAGATTGCTCGGCTCAACGAGCTGAATTAGTAGCATTTAAGATGGCGCTAGAAAATACCGATCGCGAATTCCCCACACTAATAGTGTGCGATTCTTTTTATTGCGTACAATCTTATAATGAATACTTGCAGAATTGGGTGGAAAATGGTTTCAGAGATGCAAAAGGTGGCACAATAAAGCATAAAATGCTTTGGGAACAGGTAGTGCTTTTACAGAAAGAACTACAAAAGACTCACGTGATACATACACTGAGTCATCAATGTGATGGCGTTCACGTTGCAGGGAATTCATTGGCTGATGAAGCCGCGAAGGCAGCTGTGCAAACGGCTTCCGTAGCTGCGATAACTCGGTCACAAACAAAAATAGACAGCGATATTCTACAAGCTGTCAGTACGTCAGTAAAAAATGATAAGAAAACACTCCCAAAAGGCTTTCCTAAAAAGTACTTGTACTTAACGGATACAAATAATGTTCCTTTTGCTCGAATCCCTGGAGTGGGGGATAGAGTAATTCCAAACAGGGAACACAGACTAGGACTAATCAAAGCGGCACACGAAGGGCTTGCTTCTGCACACGCTTGCGTTTCCGCAACAGTATCACTATTAAAACAGAGATATTGGTGGCCTCGCTTGAGAATACAAACTAAAAAGTATGTATTAGAATGCGACATATGCCAAAGGATAAAAGTATCAACAGTGAAACGACCAGCGCAGACACCCCTTCTCATCTCGGATAAACCATTTGCATGCGTTTACCTGGACCACTGTGGTCCCCTACAAAGGGACGGTAACTATAGATATATCATGGTAGCAGTGGATTCCTGTACGAGGTTCATATGGATGTGGCCCCAGCGCTCGGCTGACGCTAGAACGGTTATAAAAGATTTGCGAGTCTTTATCGGCACATACGCAATTACCACGTTCCATTCTGACCAGGGTCCTGCTTTCAGCTCTCGAGCCTATAAGGAGGCCATGGCCAGCATGGGAATTGGGTTGCGGTATTCTTGTCCGTCGCACCCCAAAGGGAATAGTGTGGTAGAAAGAAAAAACCGTGACATAAAGCAATCTATAACAGCGAAGGTATTAGGTTCAGGCGCTGGGTGGGTCAAACATTTAATAAGTGTCCAGACTAGTCTTAACAACATGCCAAGAAATTCTCTAAAAGGTTTCAGCCCATACGAACTATTGTTCAGAATTAGAATGCGCGTTCAGGACCTCGATAGTCAGATGTCAGTGGTACAAGAAGAAACAACGCACTTTGATGTAAAAGACCGTTTGGCTGTTTTACAGGAACTGAATGAAACAAGAAAATCCTTAAGCAACATAAAGTTAAAGCCACAGCCAAGTACCACTGACGAGGCACCACCCGCAACAGCTCCAGCAAGGCCTGTCTGGATTCCAAAGATTGGGGATCTAGTCAGAGAAAAGATCGCGGTTAAGAAGGAATTTGGGCCTTCTTACAGAAAAGCAGTACCTGTCTTGGCAGTCACCGGAACAAGATCAGTTGTGCTACCGCCCCTTGCTGGTAAAAAGGAGAACAGAGTCGTGTCTATCGATCTGGTAAAACCACAAGCATGTGGCCTATAATCAACAGTAGGCCCATTGGAGTCCCAAGAAACAACAGAATACCCAAACTTGCAACAATCCAAGAGGTTCAAACTGAAAGACTAATCACATTCGATCAGCCTGCAGTGCACAATGAAGGACTATGCAATAATGCCATGGAACTCGTGCCTCTTGAAACACAGATTGAAACAGTTCGTCAAGAAACAACACCAGTCTACAATGATGTGGCATCAGAAAGTGCTACCGAGAGACAGATTGAAAGAACAATCCCATCAATTGACAGAACTGCCTCTGGTTATTTCATCAACTTCGACAACTTCTCTGAAGATTTAAATGACCCCGAAGTGATGCCAGAAACAAAAAAGTCTTTTAAAGATAAAGCAACGGAACTCTTTCATCAATTGAAGGAAATCTACCTTGTTTCCCCTTGGCTAGAGTTCTGGTTCGGTCTAGGTGTATTTTTCATTCTGCTTTGGCTCATCATGGTACTGTGTTTGGGAAAATTCATTGAAGGAAAATATATTACAATGGACACAGCAAGTCAGAACATCAACCTAGTCCTGAAACCACACAGATCATCCCACGTGAAGAAAAGAGAACTGTCAACAGTAAATGTCACAGCAATTCCAATACCTGGTGGGCTAGTATGGGAGAAAACTGACTATGAGATCTATGGTCCGGTCGAAATCCTGAAGTATCCACATCAACTAAAGGTTTCCTTAAGTGACTTTGTGACACCTAGTACATTCTCTGATGATTGGGACTTTAACAGTATTAATGACATGATGTCTGATTTAGTAATGTCAGCTAGATTCACAGATCATGATTATTTACAAGGTTCATCCAGTTATGAGCAGTTATTCTGTTACACCCACTATGGGGATCATTACTTGCATAAATCTGCACAGCCTAGAAATGTTTTTATGTATAATCAATGGGAACATTGTGATACACCACCTAAAAGCAGTTCTAAAGCATTTTTTGAGAAATTCAAATACTTCTCAGGGTTTAACACCAGTGATGCAGAAACGTTTTATTATAAACTGCTAGATAAAACAGGAATGAAAACAATGCTGATAAATTCTAAATTGATATATTCAGAAGCATTTTATGACAAAATGATGACATTTGGTTTTGATTATTGGAAAAATAATATTGAAACGAAAACAATTTGGGGTACAAAAGATTGGCAGGTGCAAGGCATTGAAGCACTATTTAGAACCTGCATGATACCAGAACAAATGTTATTTTTAAATGACACAATACACCAAACATCTTGTCTTGGCCTAGCTAAGATCAAAGACCTTAAAACACCGTCTATACCAAAGCCAATACTGGAAAATGCAACCACAGATATTGAGTTAGACGTGTCTCAAATTTTACATTTCAACAGAACAAATCCTGATTGGAAAAAGTGGTTAATCTGGCCTACAGACACAAATAGCTGTCAAGATAGATTCATGAATAAAACACAGGGGTTGAAAATGACCAGATTAGACCCTAGATACTCCCAGAGACAACATCCAGGGATTATAACAACATACAGTGTAGGGAAACTCTGCCTTGAATGGCTAACCTCGTCCACACTGGCTGAAATTAAGCAACACTTGTCTTTACTAAAAGATGGTGCTGATTTGCGCGATTTCATTCTTGGACCACGCAAACAGCGTCAAAAGCGTTTCATAGCGACCAGTATCTATGCTGCTTACAACGAGGCTTGGAAAGTAAAGCAAATTGAAACTGCTGAAAAAATACGAGAAATTGATCGTATTAATTTGGAGAAATCACTTTCTGTGGTAGACAATGGGTTAATGACTCTGTCTTCCAGAATATATTCGTTGGACAATATTGTATCCTCTGCCTTTGATGTGATAGACAGAGATTTGCTAATGTTACAGCATGGCCAGTCTCAATTACGCTCTATTATAGAATTAGGCTGGACGCTGCAAAATCTTCGTTCAGGCTATGTGCCTTGGCGTTTAATCAACACGACGTCATTATTTTCCAGTTTTAACCTTACTGATAAACAGATCAGTTTGGCACAGAAAGGAGCAGACTATACAATCCTGAGCATCGAAAAACTCGAGAGATTATCATTGACAATGTCAGAGAGTCCGGTCATTGAATGGATAATACACGGAATTATCACAATTCCGATAACAACTTTCCGATTTAAAAAGTGCCTTGAGTACATACCTGCTGGCCAGTATGAACAATTGGGTAAAGGATATGTAAAATCCGAATGGAAATTACCATACACTCATTCTTGCTATAGTGACAGTGACAAAAATGTATTTCTTAGTGGTGAGAATTGTAAACATTCACTAAGCGGTATACTTTTGTGTCAGGGTATTAATTTACACGGAGCATGTGATGGAAATTCAAACAACCTTTCATGCCACCAGCTAGTCACACCTGCAACTCAGATAGAGCCCTTCTTTATGCAACTTTCGAACGGGAGTTACATTCTTAGAACGGATCACAGATGTTGTGGCCTCACGCCAGGGAAAAGTTATCTAATAGAAGTAACGTCCATGGTCAAATGTTGTATGCAAGCATTGTTCCCGAGCGGGCCTCCAGACATAGTGACTCCCCTCTGGCCTCGTCTGAATCTCTATTCTATACGAATTGATACATTAAGCAAAATGAAATCTGTACTTTTACAGACAACCGTGCCTATAACGTCATCTAAAGAGACGTATGATCTTCTAGTCGCGAGGACGGCTACTGAGGTTCATGACCTTTTATCAACAAATTGCCCCGTGCATTTCGTAGAAATGTTCAGCCAACTCCTTAACATGTCTAGTGCAACAAGCATCCCAGGCATATTTAAGACAGTCTTTACGGGACTGCTAACACCCTTCCAGGCAATTTTGGGAATCTTTCCTAATTTTGTGCACTCCATTTTTGGCGGCATACCATTATTTTTGGGACTCGTCGCAGGGATTCTATTTTTGACCCTCCTGCTACGTTATGGCAAGCTTCGGCTCAGACATAGCTCCCATGGGAATGGAAGAGACAATCCTAGCAATGCGCTACCGGGACAGGATAACTAACGTCCTTGGATTGGCCAGGTTGAGAGATCTAAACATGACCTGGTTCCTTTCATTCAGACCGATATGGCAAAATTGCATTTTAACTGTGCTACGGTGTATGCTTTGCGGCGATGAATGCGTGTTGGACATCTGTCTTTCACTTCCATCAGCAGTACCAATGGACGTCGATACTTTGCTCAGTCCAATAACGGCTCACGCATTGTGTTGTCCCCAGCGGCTACCAATCCTGATGACGGCATTCGTGGAAACTCCTGTGCTACAGCCAAGTGGTAACAGTGGAGCGAGTGACAAAAGCAACATCATCCAGGTACAACGTTCTGTGAGCATTGCTGGTCCTGCCTTCGATGACAGCAATCATTCTCACACCTGCCAAGTTACAGCGCTATCTAATTTGGTTGAACTATCACCTGATTTTGTAGACCAATTCTTTGAGAGCCTGTCTGATACGATGTTCTCACCCGTACAGAAACAATAACTTGTTGAGAAGCTTTCCGACACATAGCGTTCCGATGAACTCTGAATTCGGCCTTCAATTTTGATCAACAAAAACTGCCAAGAGCTTTGGAAATCTATTTTTCCCCGTTCAAGCAATAACTTTTTGAATTGGACAATTTTTCTAATATTGACCTTTTTTGGCACGAACAATTCTTTGCTTAACGTAAAAACTATTCTTAGAGAACAGAAGCTTCACACTTCTATTTCTAAACACATCTAGAGACATAACAACATAACACCAGCCTCTAGCACACATGTTATTACAATGCATTTTTATGTGATGATTTACACATAAAAAACATTAAACAATAAAAAACGTACAGTACCTAAATTCCATGTATTACAAGTACGCCTATTTCGAATGCATGTATGTATTTTGGGGTGGGCAATGTTACACATGCATCTAATTGCTTAGTTTTAGTAATTTTGATGGACATTAACCCGTGGAGTGGGTGTTGCGTGTTTATCTAGGTTCCTGATCGATACTGTGACCTTATGCCCCTATTCGGCTATAAATCCATTTATTCCCTATATTGGCATAACCGTTCAAGTGCGATTTTCTGAAAAGTCATCTCTGGCCTCACACGAACAGAGCCACATTCCAGCATGACTCTCTGCCACTTCCTTTGCGGCCAATTAGTGCAATGACAGAGCAGTAGTCACTATCTGATATTCCTAGATAACACTCCGGGTTCTTCAACAAGATAAAAACTCAGCAAACCTGGAAATCCCCGCTTGCTATGTTTTGATTAGTAATGGAACTCTAATGAGCAACTGATAACTATCACTTCCTAGTGACATCTTTAATTGACGTCTTATGTCCAGCAAACTTGCGTCAAACCCGGCACCTGTCAGGTATAAATATTACCAACGTTGCCTTAAGCAATGCGAGCCTGTTGCCCGGTTGGGAGCTGTTGTGAGCTGCGAGCTACTGATGCTGGCTGCCTGCATGACCCTGTGTTGGTAAATCTAGCACTCTGTCGCTGCAGCCTGCTATCCTGTGGTGGTGAAGCTGCTGATTACGATTATCACCGCTACAGCGCGAACTATGGTGCAGTACGCTTAAGGAGCTGAACAGACGTCCCTCTGCGAAGACATCCAGCAGATTCCAGCTGCCCGCGGACGCTGTCCCCCCTCCTTCCTCGACGCGCTGAAGAAAGCCGTTGCCTTTCTCGTGCAGAGAAATCCAGTCCCGGCGCTTCCGGTTTACCCTCGCGGGTGACTGGGATATCGAGAGAGACCCCTGAAGGAGATACCAATCCTCCATCATTCTATTCAGAGGTATGGTGTTGACTAAACCCTTAGACGAGAATTCTTGAAACAAACCTTGGCAAAACCAACTTAACTTAAAGCTACTTACTTGCTCCCCTTTCACGTGTTAGGCTTAGGTCAGGCACACTGGGGTAGGCTTAGTTAGAAGCACCAGTTGAGTATGTTAGCCCAATGTATATATGACTGTATATATGTTTTATTACTTTTAAACCATTGTATGGCTAAGAAACCATATCAATGCTTTTACAGTTCTATTTCGCAATACTTATCTTACTGTACGTACTTTTTATAATAACAATTATTGCAATTGTGGCAATACATTTCTCTTGTACGAGAAGAAAGACTGTTCAATAAATGTTAACCCTTTATTGATACACGCCCGTCTCTCTATTCTCTACATCTCGTGAAAGTAAACTGCACTAGACTGACTGAGTGAAATACATGTCTATTGTTTCACACGACCCTAGAGATTGACTCTTGATCTGAGGAGCAAAGTTGTCATGTTGCACGGTTGTTGGAAAACTGAATCCCTTCTTGTCTGTGCCAAGGAAGCTGATCACTCCCTATGCAGAGAAGAAAGTTTCCAGTGACCTCTGAGCTAGTTGGTAACACAACCCAATTAAGTTTAGCATAGTCAGTGGAGGCCTGGAATATAAGCAGTTCCACGTCGATACTACTGTTTATGTTATTCCAATGCGCAGGGCCTAGTGGGAAACTAGGAACTACACTACATGGCGCCCAAACGTTTGGTAAGGCGATAAACTAACGCAAGACTTATAGAGTAACTCAGTCGTGCATATTTCACACCCCTTTCTCCCGTAAATACTCCAATAGACGTCTGGAGTGGGTGAAAGGTTTAAAATCCGCCCGACCTTAGTAGGAAGAGATTCCTATGTAAAGCTCTGGTTTATTCAACGTTGAAGGATACAGTGTTCCAAAATATTGTGCACCTAATCTTTGTCTCCTTGGAGACCTACTCTGCAAAACCTGCATTTATACAATGTCAGTAGAAAATAACGGAACCTCTGGGGCCGCAGTAGATGCGACTCAGCAAGGTCCCGAACACACAGACCCGGATGCAATAATCATCCCGGCACATTTAAGAAAATCTATAACTTCAAAACTTATAGTAAACGGACTGACACCTCAAGGTGGTACAGTAATTTTCGTGATAGAGGCTCACGAATATCGGCAGACAGAGGTATTCTATTCATGGATAAACTTTCCAGCGGTAAACGCTATAACAAAAGAGTTTCACTATTACAAAATAGAGAAACCTCCGGAAGAGTACGCTCCTTTCGAGGAGATTGAAATTCCACTTAAATTTCAAGAGCACCTGCTCTGGTTTAATGGCGCCCTAAAACACAATGATCACATAACTAGGCTCGGTCCACTAGGTAGACCAGGAGCCACGTGGCCGGTTCTAGCCAGCTACACACCACATCCTGACATTGCAAAAATGTCTAGAGAAGAGCTGTTAGTACAGCTAAACACATTAATAAAAATACATAGGCAATTAGTCCAATATGTAATGCGGACTGCAACAGTCCAGCCAGCTGT